>NW_027278298.1:0-272513 GCF_030028105.1 Mobula birostris
TTTGCAGTAAGAACTTTGGTTTAAAATTGAAATGCATACTCTTTGTATTGTCAAAGCATTGTATGCACTGCGATAACAACTTTGTTGTCTTGATGTATAGAGGCATGAAACAACTTTCAGTCATCTGAGAATCATGTGGCAAGTTAACCTAAGGTGTTTCCATTAGGTTTGCACTAAGTACTTTGGTGTAAAATTGAAGTGTATACTATTTGTATTGTCAAAGCATTGTATGCACTGAGATAACAACTTTGTTGTCTTGATGTATATAGGCATGAAACAACTTTCAAACTGCTCATAATCATGTGGGAAGTTAACCAAAGGTGTTTGCATTCGGTTTGCAGTCAGGACTTTTCAGTACAATTGAAGTGTATACTACTGTTACATCAAAGCATTGTATGCACTGAGATAACAACTTTTTTGTCTTAATGTCTAGAGGCATGAAACAACTTTCAGTCATCTCAGAATCATGTGGGAAGTTAATCTAAGGTGTTTCCTTTAGGTTTGCACTAAGTACTTTGGTGTAAGATTGAAATGTATACTATTTGTATTGCAAAGCACTGGAAGCACTGAGAAAAGAACTTTTTTGTCTTGATGTATATAGGCATGAAACAACTTTCAAACTGCTCATAACCATGTGGGAAGTTAACCAAAGGTGTTTCCATTAGGTTTGCAGTAAGAACTTTGGTTTAAAATTGAAATGCATACTCTTTGTATTGTCAAAGCATTGTATGCACTGCGATAACAACTTTGTTGTCTTGATGTATAGAGGCATGAAACAACTTTCAGTCATCTCAGAATCATGTGGGAAGTTAACCTAAGCTGTTTCCATTAGGTTTGCAGTAAGTACTTTGGTGTAAAATTGAAATGTATACTCTTTGTATTGTCAAAGCATTGTATGCACTGAGATAACAACTTTTTTGTCTTGATGTCCAGAGGCATGAAACAACTTTCAGTCATCTCAGAATCATGTGGCAAGTTAACCTAAGGTGTTTCCATTAGGTTTGCACTAAGTACTTTGGTGTAAAATTGAAGTGTATACTATTTGTATTGTCAAAGCATTGTATGCACTGAGATAACAACTTTGTTGTCTTGATGTATATAGGCATGAAACAACTTTCAAACTGCTCATAATCATGTGGGAAGTTAACCAAAGGTGTTTGCATTCGGTTTGCAGTCAGGACTTTTCAGTACAATTGAAGTGTATACTACTGTTACATCAAAGCATTGTATGCACTGAGATAACAACTTTTTTGTCTTAATGTCTAGAGGCATGAAACAACATTCAGTCATCTCAGAATCATGTGGGAAGTTAATCTAAGGTGTTTCCTTTAGGTTTGCACTAAGTACTTTGGTGTAAAATTGAAATGTATACTATTTGTATTGTGAAAGCATTGGAAGCACTGAGAAAAGAACTTTTTTGTCTTGACGAGCAGAGGCATGAAACTACTTTGAAACTACTCATAATCATGTGGGAAGTTGAACTAAGGTGTTTCCATTACGTTTGCACTAAGTACTTCGGTGTAAAATTCAAATGTATAATACTTTTAATGTCAAAGCACTCTAATCTCTGAGAAATCAACTTTTTTGTCGTTATGTACAGAGGCATGAAACAACTTGCAGACATTTCAGAATCATGTGGGAAGTTAACCTAAGCTGTTTCCATTAGGTTTGCACTAAGTACTTTGGTGTAAAATTGAAATGTATACTATTTGTATTGTCAAAGCTTTGGAAGCACTGAGAAAAGAACTTTTTTGTCTTGACGAGCAGAGGCATGAAACTACTTTCAAACTACTCATAATCATGTGGGAAGTTGAACTAAGGTGTTTCCTTTAGGTTTGCACTAAGTACTTTGGTGTAAAATTCAAATGTATAATACTTTTAATGTCAAAGCACTCTATTCTCTGAGAAATCAACTTTTTTGTCTTTATGTACAGAGGCATGAAACAACTTGCAGACATTTCAGAATCATGAGGGAAGTTAACCTAAGGTGTTTCCATTAGGTTTGCAGTAAGCACATTGGTGTAAAATTGAAATGTATACTCTTTGTATTTTCAAAGCATTGTATGCACTGAGATAACAACTTTTTTGTCTTGATGTCTAGAGGCATGAAACAACTTTCAGTCATCTCAGAATCATGTGGGAAGTTAACCTGAGGTGTTTCCATTAGGTTTGCACTAAGTACTTTGGTGTAAAATTGAAATGTATACTATTTGTACTGACAAAGCATTGTATGCACTGAGATAACAACTTTGTTGTCTTGATGTATAGAGGCATGAAAAAACTTTCAAACTGCTCATAATCATGAGGGAAGTTAACCAAAGGTGTTTCCATTAGGTTTCCAGTCAGGACTTTTCAATACAATTTAAGTGTATACTACTGTTACGTCAAAGCATTGTATGCTCTGAGATAACAACTTTTTTGCCTTAATGTCTAAAGGCATGAAACAAGTTTCAGTCATCTCAGAATCATGTGGGAAGTTAACCTAAGGTGTTTCCATTAGGTTTGCACTAAGTACTTTGGTGTAAAATTCAAATGTATATTACTTTTAATGTCAAAGCACTCTAATCTCTGAGAAATCAACTTTTTTGTCTTTATGTACAGACGCATGAAACAACTTGCAGACATTTCAGAATCATGTGGGAAGTCAACCTAAGGTGTTTCCATTCGGTTTGCACTAAGTACTTTGGTGTAAGATTGAAATGTATACTATTTGTATTGTCAAAGCATTGTATGCACTGAGATAACAACTTTGTTGTCTTGATGTATATAGGCATGAAACAACTTTCAAACTGCTCATAATCATGTGGGAAGTTAACCAAAGGTGTTTGCATTCGGTTTGCAGTCAGGACTTTTCAGTACAATTGAAGTGTATACTACTGTTACATCAAAGCATTGTATGCACTGAGATAACAACTTTTTTGTCTTAATGTCTAGAGGCATGAAACAACTTTCAGTCATCTCAGAATCATGTGGGAAGTTAATCTAAGGTGTTTCCTTTAGGTTTGCACTAAGTACTTTGGTGTAAAATTGAAATGTATACTATTTGTATTGTGAAAGCATTGGAAGCACTGAGAAAAGAACTTTTTTGTCTTGACGAGCAGAGGCATGAAACTACTTTGAAACTACTCATAATCATGTGGGAAGTTGAACTAAGGTGTTTCCATTACGTTTGCACTAAGGACTTTGGTGTAAAATTCAAATGTATAATACTTTTAATGTCAAAGCACTCTAATCTCTGAGAAATCAACTTTTTTGTCGTTATGTACAGAGGCATGAAACAACTTGCAGACATTTCAGAATCATGTGGGAAGTTAACCTAAGCTGTTTCCATTAGGTTTGCACTAAGTACTTTGGTGTAAAATTGAAATGTATACTATTTGTATTGTCAAAGCTTTGGAAGCACTGAGAAAAGAACTTTTTTGTCTTGACGAGCAGAGGCATGAAACTACTTTCAAACTACTCATAATCATGTGGGAAGTTGAACTAAGGTGTTTCCTTTAGGTTTGCACTAAGTACTTTGGTGTAAAATTCAAATGTATAATACTTTTAATGTCAAAGCACTCTATTCTCTGAGAAATCAACTTTTTTGTCTTTATGTACAGAGGCATGAAACAACTTTCAGTCATCTCAGAATCATGTGGGAAGTTAACCTGAGGTGTTTCCATTAGGTTTGCACTAAGTACTTTGGTGTAAAATTGAAATGTATACTATTTGTACTGACAAAGCATTGTATGCACTGAGATAACAACTTTGTTGTCTTGATGTATAGAGGCATGAAAAAACTTTCAAACTGCTCATAATCATGAGGGAAGTTAACCAAAGTTGTTTCCATTAGGTTTCCAGTCAGGACTTTTCAATACAATTTAAGTGTATACTACTGTTACGTCAAAGCATTGTATGCTCTGAGATAACAACTTTTTTGCCTTAATGTCTAAAGGCATGAAACAAGTTTCAGTCATCTCAGAATCATGTGGGAAGTTAACCTAAGGTGTTTCCATTAGGTTTGCACTAAGTACTTTGGTGTAAAATTCAAATGTATATTACTTTTAATGTCAAAGCACTCTAATCTCTGAGAAATCAACTTTTTTGTCTTTATGTACAGACGCATGAAACAACTTGCAGACATTTCAGAATCATGTGGGAAGTCAACCTAAGGTGTTTCCATTCGGTTTGCACTAAGTACTTTGGTGTAAGATTGAAATGTATACTATTTGTATTGTCAAAGCATTGTATGCACTGAGATAACAACTTTGTTGTCTTGATGTATATAGGCATGAAACAACTTTCAAACTGCTCATAATCATGTGGGAAGTTAACCAAAGGTGTTTGCATTCGGTTTGCAGTCAGGACTTTTCAGTACAATTGAAGTGTATACTACTGTTACATCAAAGCATTGTATGCACTGAGATAACAACTTTTTTGTCTTAATGTCTAGAGGCATGAAACAACTTTCAGTCATCTCAGAATCATGTGGGAAGTTAATCTAAGGTGTTTCCTTTAGGTTTGCACTAAGTACTTTGGTGTAAAATTGAAATGTATACTATTTGTATTGTGAAAGCATTGGAAGCACTGAGAAAAGAACTTTTTTGTCTTGACGAGCAGAGGCATGAAACTACTTTGAAACTACTCATAATCATGTGGGAAGTTGAACTAAGGTGTTTCCATTACGTTTGCACTAAGGACTTTGGTGTAAAATTCAAATGTATAATACTTTTAATGTCAAAGCACTCTAATCTCTGAGAAATCAACTTTTTTGTCGTTATGTACAGAGGCATGAAACAACTTGCAGACATTTCAGAATCATGTGGGAAGTTAACCTAAGCTGTTTCCATTAGGTTTGCACTAAGTACTTTGGTGTAAAATTGAAATGTATACTATTTGTATTGTCAAAGCTTTGGAAGCACTGAGAGAAGAACTTTTTTGTCTTGACGAGCAGAGGCATGAAACTACTTTCAAACTACTCATAATCATGTGGGAAGTTGAACTAAGGTGTTTCCTTTAGGTTTGCACTAAGTACTTTGGTGTAAAATTCAAATGTATAATACTTTTAATGTCAAAGCACTCTAATCTCTGAGAAATCAACTTTTTTGTCGTTATGTACAGAGGCATGAAACAACTTGCAGACATTTCAGAATCATGTGGGAAGTTAACCTAAGCTGTTTCCATTAGGTTTGCACTAAGTACTTTGGTGTAAAATTGAAATGTATACTATTTGTATTGTCAAAGCTTTGGAAGCACTGAGAAAAGAACTTTTTTGTCTTGACGAGCAGAGGCATGAAACTACTTTCAAACTACTCATAATCATGTGGGAAGTTGAACTAAGGTGTTTCCTTTAGGTTTGCACTAAGTACTTTGGTGTAAAATTCAAATGTATAATACTTTTAATGTCAAAGCACTCTATTCTCTGAGAAATCAACTTTTTTGTCTTTATGTACAGAGGCATGAAACAACTTGCAGACATTTCAGAATCATGAGGGAAGTTAACCTAAGGTGTTTCCATTAGGTTTGCAGTAAGCACATTGGTGTAAAATTGAAATGTATACTCTTTGTATTTTCAAAGCATTGTATGCACTGAGATAACAACTTTTTTGTCTTGATGTCTAGAGGCATGAAACAACTTTCAGTCATCTCAGAATCATGTGGGAAGTTAACCTGAGGTGTTTCCATTAGGTTTGCACTAAGTACTTTGGTGTAAAATTGAAATGTATACTATTTGTACTGACAAAGCATTGTATGCACTGAGATAACAACTTTGTTGTCTTGATGTATAGAGGCATGAAAAAACTTTCAAACTGCTCATAATCATGAGGGAAGTTAACCAAAGGTGTTTCCATTAGGTTTCCAGTCAGGACTTTTCAATACAATTTAAGTGTATACTACTGTTACGTCAAAGCATTGTATGCTCTGAGATAACAACTTTTTTGCCTTAATGTCTAAAGGCATGAAACAAGTTTCAGTCATCTCAGAATCATGTGGGAAGTTAACCTAAGGTGTTTCCATTAGGTTTGCACTAAGTACTTTGGTGTAAAATTCAAATGTATATTACTTTTAATGTCAAAGCACTCTAATCTCTGAGAAATCAACTTTTTTGTCTTTATGTACAGACGCATGAAACAACTTGCAGACATTTCAGAATCATGTGGGAAGTCAACCTAAGGTGTTTCCATTCGGTTTGCACTAAGTACTTTGGTGTAAGATTGAAATGTATACTATTTGTATTGTCAAAGCATTGTATGCACTGAGATAACAACTTTGTTGTCTTGATGTATATAGGCATGAAACAACTTTCAAACTGCTCATAATCATGTGGGAAGTTAACCAAATGTGTTTGCATTCGGTTTGCAGTCAGGACTTTTCAGTACAATTGAAGTGTATACTACTGTTACATCAAAGCATTGTATGCACTGAGATAACAACTTTTTTGTCTTAATGTCTAGAGGCATGAAACAACTTTCAGTCATCTCAGAATCATGTGGGAAGTTAATCTAAGGTGTTTCCTTTAGGTTTGCACTAAGTACTTTGGTGTAAAATTGAAATGTATACTATTTGTATTGTGAAAGCATTGGAAGCACTGAGAAAAGAACTTTTTTGTCTTGACGAGCAGAGGCATGAAACTACTTTGAAACTACTCATAATCATGTGGGAAGTTGAACTAAGGTGTTTCCATTACGTTTGCACTAAGGACTTTGGTGTAAAATTCAAATGTATAATACTTTTAATGTCAAAGCACTCTAATCTCTGAGAAATCAACTTTTTTGTCGTTATGTACAGAGGCATGAAACAACTTGCAGACATTTCAGAATCATGTGGGAAGTTAACCTAAGCTGTTTCCATTAGGTTTGCACTAAGTACTTTGGTGTAAAATTGAAATGTATACTATTTGTATTGTCAAAGCTTTGGAAGCACTGAGAGAAGAACTTTTTTGTCTTGACGAGCAGAGGCATGAAACTACTTTCAAACTACTCATAATCATGTGGGAAGTTGAACTAAGGTGTTTCCTTTAGGTTTGCACTAAGTACTTTGGTGTAAAATTCAAATGTATAATACTTTTAATGTCAAAGCACTCTATTCTCTGAGAAATCAACTTTTTTGTCTTTATGTACAGAGGCATGAAACAACTTGCAGACATTTCAGAATCATGAGGGAAGTTAACCTAAGGTGTTTCCATTAGGTTTGCAGTAAGCACTTTGGTGTAAAATTGAAATGTATACTCTTTGTATTTTCAA
Source organism: Mobula birostris (assembly GCF_030028105.1). Classification (NCBI taxonomy): domain Eukaryota; kingdom Metazoa; phylum Chordata; class Chondrichthyes; order Myliobatiformes; family Myliobatidae; genus Mobula; species Mobula birostris. The sequence goes on from NW_027278298.1 coordinate 7,227, forward strand.
AGCATTGTATGCACTGAGATAACAACTTTTTTGTCTTGATGTCTAGAGGCATGAAACAACTTTCAGTCATCTCAGAATCATGTGGGAAGTTAACCTGAGGTGTTTCCATTAGGTTTGCACTAAGTACTTTGGTGTAAAATTGAAATGTATACTATTTGTACTGACAAAGCATTGTATGCACTGAGATAACAACTTTGTTGTCTTGATGTATAGAGGCATGAAAAAACTTTCAAACTGCTCATAATCATGAGGGAAGTTAACCAAAGGTGTTTCCATTAGGTTTCCAGTCAGGACTTTTCAATACAATTTAAGTGTATACTACTGTTACGTCAAAGCATTGTATGCTCTGAGATAACAACTTTTTTGTCTTAATGTCTAAAGGCATGAAACAAGTTTCAGTCATCTCAGAATCATGTGGGAAGTTAACCTAAGGTGTTTCCATTAGGTTTGCAGTAAGTTCTTTGGTGAAAAATTGAAATGTATACTATTTGTATTGTCAAAGCATTGGAAGCACTGAGAAAAGAACTTTTTTGTCTTGACGAGCAGAGGCATGAAACGACTTTGAAACTACTCATAATCATGTGGGAAGTTGAACTAAGGTGTTTCCATTACGTTTGCACTAAGGACTTTGGTGTAAAATTCAAATGTATAATACTTTTAATGTCAAAGCACTCTAATCTCTGAGAAATCAACTTTTTTGTCGTTATGTACAGAGGCATGAAACAACTTGCAGACATTTCAGAATCATGTGGGAAGTTAACCTAAGCTGTTTCCATTAGGTTTGCACTAAGTACTTTGGTGTAAACTTGAAATGTATACTCTTTGTATTGTCAAAGCATTGTATGCTCTGAGATAACAACTTTTTTGTCTTGATGTCTAGAGGCATGAAACAACTTTCAGTCATCTCAGAATCATGTGGGAAGTTAACCTAAGCTGTTTCCATTAGGTTTGCAGTAAGTACTTTGGTGTAAAATTGAAATGTATACTCTTTGTATTGTCAAAGCATTGTATGCACTGAGATAACAACTTTTTTGTCTTGATGTCTAGAGGCATGAAACAACTTTCAGTCATCTCAGAATCATGTGGGAAGTTAACCTGAGGTGTTTCCATTAGCTTTGCACTAAGTACTTTGGTGTAAAACTGAAGTGTATACTATCTGTATTGTCAAAGCATTGTATGCACTGAGATAACAACTTTGTTGTCTTGATGTATATAGGCATGAAACAACTTTCAAACTGCTCATAATCATGTGGGAAGTTAACCAAAGGTGTTTGCATTCGGTTTGCAGTCAGGACTTTTCAGTACAATTGAAGTGTATACTACTGTTACATCAAAGCATTGTATGCACTGAGATAACAACTTTTTTGTCTTAATGTCTAGAGGCATGAAACAACTTTCAGTCATCTCAGAATCATGTGGGAAGTTAATCTAAGGTGTTTCCTTTAGGTTTGCACTAAGTACTTTGGTGTAAAATTGAAATGTATACTATTTGTATTGTGAAAGCATTGGAAGCACTGAGAAAAGAACTTTTTTGTCTTGACGAGCAGAGGCATGAAACTACTTTGAAACTACTCATAATCATGTGGGAAGTTGAACTAAGGTGTTTCCATTACGTTTGCACTAAGGACTTTGGTGTAAAATTCAAATGTATAATACTTTTAATGTCAAAGCACTCTAATCTCTGAGAAATCAACTTTTTTGTCGTTATGTACAGAGGCATGAAACAACTTGCAGACATTTCAGAATCATGTGGGAAGTTAACCTAAGCTGTTTCCATTAGGTTTGCACTAAGTACTTTGGTGTAAAATTGAAATGTATACTATTTGTATTGTCAAAGCTTTGGAAGCACTGAGAAAAGAACTTTTTTGTCTTGACGAGCAGAGGCATGAAACTACTTTCAAACTACTCATAATCATGTGGGAAGTTGAACTAAGGTGTTTCCTTTAGGTTTGCACTAAGTACTTTGGTGTAAAATTCAAATGTATAATACTTTTAATGTCAAAGCACTCTATTCTCTGAGAAATCAACTTTTTTGTCTTTATGTACAGAGGCATGAAACAACTTGCAGACATTTCAGAATCATGAGGGAAGTTAACCTAAGGTGTTTCCATTAGGTTTGCAGTAAGCACTTTGGTGTAAAATTGAAATGTATACTCTTTGTATTTTCAAAGCATTGGATGCACTGAGATAACAACTTTTTTGTCTTGATGTCTAGAGGCATGAAACAACTTTCAGTCATCTCAGAATCATGTGGGAAGTTAACCTGAGGTGTTTCCATTAGGTTTGCACTAAGTACTTTGGTGTAAAATTGAAATGTATACTATTTGTACTGACAAAGCATTGTATGCACTGAGATAACAACTTTGTTGTCTTGATGTATAGAGGCATGAAAAAACTTTCAAACTGCTCATAATCATGAGGGAAGTTAACCAAAGGTGTTTCCATTAGGTTTCCAGTCAGGACTTTTCAATACAATTTAAGTGTATACTACTGTTACGTCAAAGCATTGTATGCTCTGAGATAACAACTTTTTTGTCTTAATGTCTAAAGGCATGAAACAAGTTTCAGTCATCTCAGAATCATGTGGGAAGTTAACCTAAGGTGTTTCCATTAGGTTTGCTGTAAGTTCTTTGGTGAAAAATTGAAATGTATACTATTTGTATTGTCAAAGCATTGGAAGCACTGAGAAAAGAACTTTTTTGTCTTGACGAGCAGAGGCATGAAACTACTTTGAAACTACTCATAATCATGTGGGAAGTTGAACTAAGGTGTTTCCATTACGTTTGCACTAAGGACTTTGGTGTAAAATTCAAATGTATAATACTTTTAATGTCAAAGCACTCTAATCTCTGAGAAATCAACTTTTTTGTCGTTATGTACAGAGGCATGAAACAACTTGCAGACATTTCAGAATCATGTGGGAAGTTAACCTAAGCTGTTTCCATTAGGTTTGCACTAAGTACTTTGGTTTAAAATTGAAATGTATACTATTTGTATTGTCAAAGCTTTGGAAGCACTGAGAAAAGAACTTTTTTGTCTTGACGAGCAGAGGCATGAAACTACTTTCAAACTACTCATAATCATGTGGGAAGTTGAACTAAGATGTTTCCTTTAGGTTTGCACTAAGTACTTTGGTGTAAAATTCAAATGTATAATACTTTTAATGTCAAAGCACTCTATTCTCTGAGAAATCAACTTTTTTGTCTTTATGTACAGAGGCATGAAACAACTTGCAGACATTTCAGAATCATGAGGGAAGTTAACCTAAGGTGTTTCCATTAGGTTTGCAGTAAGCACTTTGGTGTAAAATTGAAATGTATACTCTTTGTATTTTCAAAGCATTGTATGCACTGAGATAACAACTTTTTTGTCTTGATGTCTAGAGGCATGAAACAAGTTTCAGTCATCTCAGAATCATGTGGGAAGTTAACCTGAGGTGTTTCCATTAGGTTTGCACTAAGTACTTTGGTGTAAAATTGAAATGTATACTATTTGTACTGACAAAGCATTGTATGCACTGAGATAACAACTTTGTTGTCTTGATGTATAGAGGCATGAAAAAACTTTCAAACTGCTCATAATCATGAGGGAAGTTAACCAAAGGTGTTTCCATTAGGTTTCCAATCAGGACTTTTCAATACAATTTAAGTGTATACTACTGTTACGTCAAAGCATTGTATGCTCTGAGATAACAACTTTTTTGTCTTAATGTCTAAAGGCATGAAACAAGTTTCAGTCATCTCAGAATCATGTGGGAAGTTGAACTAAGGTGTTTCCATTAGGTTTGCACTAAGTACTTTGGTGTAAAATTCAAATGTATATTACTTTTAATGTCAAAGCACTCTAATCTCTGAGAAATCAACTTTTTTGTCTTTATGTACAGAGGCATGAAACAACTTGCAGACATTTCAGAATCATGTGGGAAGTTAACCTAAGGTGTTTCCATTAGGTTTGCAGTAAGTACTTTGGTGTAAACTTGAAATGTATACTCTTTGTATTGTCAAAGCATTGTATGCTCTGAGATAACAACTTTTTTGTCTTGATGTCTAGAGGCATGAAACAACTTTCAGTCATCTCAGAATCATGTGGGAAGTTAACCTAAGCTGTTTCCATTAGGTTTGCAGTAAGTACTTTGGTGTAAAATTGAAATGTATACTCTTTGTATTGTCAAAGCATTGTATGCACTGAGATAACAACTTTTTTGTCTTGATGTCTAGAGGCATGAAACAACTTTCAGTCATCTCAGAATCATGTGGGAAGTTAACCTGAGGTGTTTCCATTAGCTTTGCACTAAGTACTTTGGTGTAAAACTGAAGTGTATACTATCTGTATTGTCAAAGCATTGTATGCACTGAGATAACAACTTTGTTGTCTTGATGTATATAGGCATGAAACAACTTTCAAACTGCTCATAATCATGTGGGAAGTTAACCAAAGGTGTTTGCATTCGGTTTGCAGTCAGGACTTTTCAGTACAATTGAAGTGTATACTACTGTTACATCAAAGCATTGTATGCTCTGAGATAACAACTTTTTTGTCTTAATGTCTAGAGGCATGAAACAACTTTCAGTCATCTCAGAATCATGTGGGAAGTTAATCTAAGGTGTTTCCTTTAGGTTTGCGCTAAGTACTTTGGTGTGAAATTGAAATGTATACTATTTGTATTGTGAAAGCATTGGAAGCACTGAGAAAAGAACTTTTTTGTCTTGACGAGCAGAGGCATGAAACTACTTTGAAACTACTCATAATCATGTGGGAATTTGAACTAAGGTGTTTCCATTAGGTTTGCACTAAGGACTTTGGTGTAAAATTCAAATGTATAATACTTTTAATGTCAAACCACTCTAATCTCTGAGAAATCAACTTTTTTGTCGTTATGTACAGAGGCATGAAACAACTTGCAGACATTTCAGAATCATGTGGGAAGTTAACCTAAGCTGTTTCCATTAGGTTTGCACTAAGTACTTTGGTGTAAAATTGAAATGTATACTATTTGTATTGTCAAAACATTGGAAGCACTGAGAAAAGAACTTTTTTGTCTTGACGAGCAGAGGCATGAAACTACTTTCAAACTACTCATAATCATGTGGGAAGTTGAACTAAGGTGTTTCCTTTAGGTTTGCACTAAGTACTTTGGTGTAAAATTCAAATGTATAATACTTTTAATGTCAAAGCACTCTATTCTCTGAGAAATCAACTTTTTTGTCTTTATGTACAGAGGCATGAAACAACTTGCAGACATCTCAGAATCATGTGGGAAGTTAACGTGATGTGTTTCCATTAGGTTTGCACTAAGTACTTTGGTGTAAAATTGAAATGTATACTATTTGTACTGACAAAGCATTGTATGCACTGAGATAACAACTTCGTTGTCTTGATGTATAGAGGCATGAAAAAACTTTCAAACTGCTCATAATCATGAGGGAAGTTAACCAAAGGTGTTTCCATTAGGTTTGCAGTCAGGACTTTTCAGTACAATTTAAGTGTATACTACTGTTACGTCAAAGCATTGTATGCACTGAGATAACAACTTTTTTGTCTTAATGTCTAAAGGCATGAAACAAGTTTCAGTCATCTCAGAATCATGTGGGAAGTTAACCTAAGGTGTTTCCATTAGGTTTGCAGTAAGTTCTTTGGTGTAAAATTGAAATGTATACTATTTGTATTGTCAAAGCATTGGAAGCACTGAGAAAAGAACTTTTTTGTCTTGATGAGCAGAGGCATGAAACTACTTTCAAACTACTCATAATCATGTGAGAAGTTGAACTAAGGTGTTTCCATTAGGTTTGCACTAAGTAGTTTGGTGTAAAATTCAAATGTATAATACTTTTAATGTCAAAGCACTCTAATCTCTGAGAAATCAACTTTTTTGTCTTGATGTATAGAGGCATGAAACACCTTTCAAACTGCTCATAATCATGTGGGAAGTTAACCAAAGGTGTTTCCATTAGGTTTGCAGTAAGTACTTTGGTTTAAAATTGAAATGCATACTCTTTGTATTGTCAAAGCATTGTATGCACTGCGATAACAACTTTGTTGTCTTGATGTATAGAGGCATGAAACAACTTTCAGTCATCTCAGAATCATGTGGGAAGTTAACCTAAGCTGTTTCCATTAGGTTTGCAGTAAGTACTTTGGTGTAAATTTGAAATGTATACTCTTTGTATTGTCAAAGCATTGTATGCACTGAGATAACAACTTTTTTGTCTTGATGTCTAGAGGCATGAAACAACTTTCAGTCATCTCAGAATCATGTGGGAAGTTAACCTAAGGTGTTTCCATTAGGTTTGCACTAAGTACTTTGGTGTAAAATTGAAGTGTATACTATTTGTATTGTCAAAGCATTGTATGCACTGAGATAACAACTTTGTTGTCTTGATGTATAGAGGCATGAAACACCTTTCAAACTGCTCATAATCATGTTGGAAGTTAACCAAAGGTGTTTGCATTAGGTTTGCAGTCAGGACTTTTCAGGACAATTGAAGTGTATACTACTGTTACATCAAAGCATTGTATGCACTGAGATAACAACTTTTTTGTCTTAATGTCTAGAGTCATGAAACAACTTTCAGTCATCTCAGAATCATGTGGGAAGTTAACCTAAGGTGTTTCCTTTAGGTTTGCACTAAGTACTTTGGTGTAAAATTGAAATGTATACTATTTGTATTGTCAAAGCATTGGAAGCACTGAGAAAAGAACTTTTTTCTCTTGACGATCAGAGGCATGAATCTGCTTTCAAACTGCTCATAATCATGTGGGAAGTTGAACTAAGGTGTTTCCTTTAGGTTTGCTCTAAGTACTTTGGTGTAAAATTCAAATGTATAATACGTTTAATGTCAAAGCACTCTATTCTCTGAGAAATCAACTTTTTTGTCGTTATGTACAGAGGCATGAAACAACTTGCAGACATTTCAGAATCATGAGGGAAGTTAACCTAAGGTGTTTCCATTAGGTTTGCAGTAAGCACTTTGGTGTAAAATTGAAATGTATACTCTTTGTATTTTCAAAGCATTGTATGCACTGAGATAACATCTTTTTTGTCTTGATGTCTGGAGGCATGAAACAACTTTCAGTCATCTCAGAATCATGTGGGAAGTTAACCTGAGGTGTTTCCATTAGGTTTGCACTAAGTACTTTGGTGTAAAATTGAAATGTATACTATTTGTACTGACAAAGCATTGTATGCACTGAGATAACAACTTTGTTGTCTTGATGTATAGAGGCATGAAAAAACTTTCAAACTGCTCATAATCATGAGGGAAGTTAACCATAGGTGTTTCCATTAGGTTTGCAGTGAGGACTTTTCAGTACAATTTTAGTGTATACTACTGTTACGTCAAAGCATTGTATGCACTGGGATAACAACTTTTTTGTCTTAATGTCTAAAGGCATGAAACAAGTTTCAGTCATCTCAGAATCATGTGGGAAGTTAACCTAAGGTGTTTCCATTAGGTTTGCAGTAAGTTCATTGGTGTAAAATTGAAATGTATACTATTTGTATTGTCAAGGTATTGGAAGCACTGAGAAAAGAACTTTTTTGTCTTGATGAGCAGAGGCATGAAACTACTTTCAAACTACTCATAATCATGTGGGAAGTTGAACTACGGTGTTTCCATTAGGTTTGCACTAAGTACTTTGGTGTAAAATTCAAATGTATAATACTTTTAATGTCAAAGCACTCTAATCTCTGATAAATCAACTTTTTTGTCTTTATGTACAGAGGCATGAAACAACTTGCAGACATTTCAGAATCATGTGGGAAGTTAACCTAAGGTGTTTCCATTAGGTTTGCAGTAAGTACTTTGGTGTAAAATTGAAATGTATGCTCTTTGTATTGTCAAAGCATTGTATGCACTGAGATAACAACTTTTTTGTCTTGATGTCTAGAGGCATGAAACAACTTTCAGTCATCTCAGAATCATGTGGGAAGTTAACCTAAGGTGTTTCCATTTGGTTTGCACTAAGTACTTTGGTGTAAAATTGAAATGTATACTATTTGTATTGCAAAGCACTGGAAGCACTGAGAAAAGAACTTTATTGTCTTGATGTATATAGGCATGAAACAACTTTCAAACTGCTCATAATCATGTGGGAAGTTATCCAAAGGTGTTTCCATTAGGTTTGCAGTAAGTTCTTTGTTTTAAAATTGAAATGCATACTCTTTGTATTGTCAAAGCATTGTATGCACTGCGATAACAACTTTGATGTCTTGATGTATAGAGGCATGAAACAACTTTCAGTCATCTCAGAATCATGTGGGAAGTTAACCTAAGCTGTTTCCATTAGGTTTGCAGTAAGTACTTTGGTGTAAAATTGAAATGTATACTCTTTGTATTGTCAAAGCATTGTATGCACTGAGATAACAACTTTTTTGTCTTAATGTCTAGAGGCATGAAACAACTTTCAGACATCTCAGAATCATGTGGGAAGTTAACCTAAGGTGTTTCCTTTAGGTTTGCTCTAAGTACTTTGGTGTAAAATTCAAATGTATAATACTTTTAATGTCAAACCACTCTAATCTCTGAGAAATCAACTTTTTTGTCGTTATGTACAGAGGCATGAAACAACTTGCAGACATTTCAGAATCATGTGGGAAGTTAACCTAAGCTGTTTCCATTAGGTTTGCACTAAGTACTTTGGTGTAAAATTGAAATGTATACTATTTGTATTGTCAAAACATTGGAAGCACTGAGAAAAGAACTTTTTTGTCTTGACGAGCAGAGGCATGAAACTACTTTCAAACTACTCATAATCATGTGGGAAGTTGAACTAAGGTGTTTCCTTTAGGTTTGCACTAAGTACTTTGGTGTAAAATTCAAATGTATAATACTTTTAATGTCAAAGCACTCTATTCTCTGAGAAATCAACTTTTTTGTCTTTATGTACAGAGGTATGAAACAACTTGCAGACATTTCAGAATCATGAGGGAAGTTAACCTAAGGTGTTTCCATTAGGTTTGCAGTAAGCACTTTGGTGTAAAATTGAAATGTATACTCTTTGTATTTTCAAAGCATTGTATGCACTGAGATAACAACTTTTTTGTCTTGATGTCTAGAGGCATGAAACAACTTTCAGTCATCTCAGAATCATGTAGGAAGTTAACCTGAGGTGTTTCCATTAGGTTTGCACAGAGTACTTTGGTGTAAAATTGAAATGTATACTATTTGTACTGACAAAGCATTGTATGCACTGAGATAACAACTTTGTTGTCTTGATGTATAGAGGCATGAAAAAACTTTCAAACTGCTCATAATCATGAGGGAAGTTAACCAAAGGTGTTTCCATTAGGTTTGCAGTCAGGACTTTTCAGTGCAATTTAAGTGTATACTACTGTTACGTCAAAGCATTGTATGCACTCAGATAACAACTTTTTTGTCTTAATGTCTAAAGGCATGAAACAACTTTCAGTCATCTCAGAATCATGTGGGAAGTTAACCTAAGGTGTTTCCATTAGGTTTGCAGTAAGTTCTTTGGTGTCAAATTGAAATGTATACTATTTGTATTGTCAAAGAATTGGAAGCACTGAGAAAAGAACTTTTTTGTCTTGATGAGCAGAGGCATGAAACTACTTTCAAACTACTCATAATCATGTGAGAAGTTGAACTAAGGTGTTTCCATTAGGTTTGCACTAAGTACTTTGGTGTAAAATTCAAATGTATAATACTTTTAATGTCAAAGCACTCTAATCGCTGAGAAATCAACTTTTTTGTCTTGATGTATAGAGGCATGAAACACCTTTCAAACTGCTTATAATCATGTGGGAAGTTAACCAAAGGTGTTTCCATTAGGTTTGCAGTAAGTACTTTGGTTTAAAATTGAAATGCATACTCTTTGTATTGTCAAAGCATTGTATGCACTGCGATAACAAGTTTGTTGTCTTGATGCATACAGGCATGAAACAACTTTCAGTCATCTCAGAATCATGTGGGAAGTTAACCTAAGCTGTTTCCATTAGGTTTGCAGTAAGCACTTTGGTGTAAAATTGAAATGTATACTCTTTGTATTTTCAAAGCATTGTATGCACTGAGATAACAACTTTTTTGTCTTGATGTCTGGAGGCATGAAACAACTTTCAGTCATCTCAGAATCATGTGGGAAGTTAACCTGAGGTGTTTCCATTAGGTTTGCACTAAGTACTTTGGTGTAAAATGGAAATGTATACTATTTGTACTGACAAAGCTTTGTATGCACTGAGATAACAACTTTGTTGTCTTGATGTATAGAGGCATGAAAAAACTTTCAAACTGCTCATAATCATGAGGGAAGTTAACCAAAGGTGTTTCCATTAGGTTTGCAGTCAGGACTTTTCAGTGCAATTTAAGTGTATACTACTGTTACGTCAAAGCATTGTATGCACTGAGATAACAACTTTTTTGTCTTAATGTCTAAAGGCATGAAACAACTTTCAGTCATCTCAGAATCATGTGGGAAGTTAACCTAAGGTGTTTCCATTAGGTTTGCAGTAAGTTCTTTGGTGTAAAATTGAAATGTATACTATTTGTATTGTCAAAGCATTGCAAGCCCTGAGAAAAGAACTTTTTTGTCTTGATGAGCAGAGGCATGAAACTACTTTCAAACTACTCATAATCATGTGGGAAGTTGAACTACGGTGTTTCCATTAGGTTTCCACTAAGTACTTTGGTGTAAAATTCAAATGTATAATACTTTTAATGTCAAAGCACTCTAATTTCTGATAAATCAACTTTTTTGTCTTTATGTACAGAGGCATGAAACAACTTGCAGACATTTCAGAATCATGTGGGAAGTTAACCTAAGGTGTTTCCATTAGGTTTGCAGTAAGTACTTTGGTGTAAAATTGAAATGTATACTCTTTGTATTGTCAAAGCATTGTATGCACTGAGATAACAACTTTTTTGTCTTGATGTCTAGAGGCATGAAACAACTTTCAGTCATCTCAGAATCATGTGGGAAGTTAACCTAAGGTGTTTCCATTTGGTTTGCACTAAGTACTTTGGTGTAAAATTGAAATGTATACTATTTGTATTGCAAAGCACTGGAAGCACTGAGAAAAGAACTTTATTGTCTTGATGTATATAGGCATGAAACAACTTTCAAACTGCTCATAATCATGTGGGAAGTTATCCAAAGGTGTTTCCATTAGGTTTGCCGTAAGTTCTTTGTTTTAAAATTGAAATGCATACTCTTTGTATTGTCAAAGCATTGTATGCACTGCGATAACAACTTTGATGTCTTGATGTATAGAGGCATGAAACAACTTTCAGTCATCTCAGAATCATGTGGGAAGTTAACCTAAGCTGTTTCCATTAGGTTTGCAGTAAGTACTTTGGTGTAAAATTGAAATGTATACTCTTTGTATTGTCAAAGCATTGTATGCACTGAGATAACAACTTTTTTGTCTTAATGTCTAGAGGCATGAAACAACTTTCAGACATCTCAGAATCATGTGGGAAGTTAACCTAAGGTGTTTCCTTTAGGTTTGCTCTAAGTACTTTGGTGTAAAATTCAAATGTATAATACTTTTAATGTCAAAGCACTCTATTCTCTGAGAAATCAACTTTTTTGTCTTCATGTACAGAGGCATGAAACAACTTGCAGACATATCAGAATCATGAGGGAAGTTAACCTAAGGTGTTTCCATTAGGTTTGCAGTCAGAACTTTGGTGTAAAATTGAAATGTATACTCTTTGTATTTTCAAAGCATTGTACGCACTGAGAAAACAACTTTTTTGTCTTGATGTCTAGAGGCATGAAACAACTTTCAGTCATCTCAGAATCATGTGGGAAGTTACCCTGAGGTGTTTCCATTAGGTTTGCACTAAGTACTTTGGTGTAAAATTGAAATGTATACTCTTTGTATTTTCAAAGCATTGTATGCACTGCGATAACAACTTTGTTGTCTTGATGTATAGAGGCATGAAACAACTTTCAGTCATCTCAGAATCATGTGGGAAGTTAACCTAAGCTGTTTCCATTAGGTTTGCAGTCAGTACTTTGGTGTAAAATTGAAATGTATACTCTTTGTATTGTCAAAGCATTGTATGCACTGAGATAACAACTTTTTTGTCTTGATGTCTAGAGGCATGAAACAACTTTCAGTCATCTCAGAATCATGTGGGAAGTTAACCTAAGGTGTTTCCATTAGGTTTGGACTAAGTACTTTGGTGTAAAATTGAAGTGTATACTATTTGTATTGTCAAAGCATTGTATGCACTGAGATAACAACTTTGTTGTCTTGATGTATAGAGGCATGAAACACCTTTCAAACTGCTCATAATCATGTTGGAAGTTAACCAAAGGTGTTTGCATTAGGTTTGCAGTCAGGACTTTTCAGGACAATTGAAGTGTATACTACTGTTACATCAAAGCATTGTATGCACTGAGATAACAACTTTTTTGTCTTAATGTCTAGAGGCATGAAACAGCTTTCAGTCATCTCAGAATCATGTGGGAAGTTAATCTAAGGTGTTTCCTTTAGGTTTGCACTAAGTACTTTGGTGTGAAATTGAAATGTATACTATTTGTATTGTGAAAGCATTGGAAGCACTGAGAAAAGAACTTTTTTGTCTTGACGAGCAGAGGCATGAAACTACTTTGAAACTACTCATAATCATGTGGGAATTTGAACTAAGGTGTTTCCATTAGGTTTGCACTAAGGACTTTGGTGTAAAATTCAAATGTATAATACTTTTAATGTCAAAGCACTCTAATCTCTGAGAAATCAACTTTTTTGTCGTTATGTACAGAGGCATGAAACAACTTGCAGACATTTCAGAATCATGTGGGAAGTTAACCTAAGCTGTTTCCATTAGGTTTGCACTAAGTACTTTGGTGTAAAATTGAAATGTATACTATTTGTATTGTCAAAACATTGGAAGCACTGAGAAAAGAACTTTTTTGTCTTGACGAGCAGAGGCATGAAACAACTTTCAAACTACTCATAATCATGTGGGAAGTTAACCTGAGGTGTTTCCATTAGGTTTGCACTAAGTACTTTGGTGTAAAATTGAAATGTATACTCCTTGTATTTTCAAAGCATTGTATGCACTGAGATAACAACTTTTTTGTCTTGATGTCTAGAGGCATGAAACAACTTTCAGTCATCTCAGAATCATGTGGGAAGTTAACCTGAGGTGTTTCCATTAGGTTTGCACTAAGTACTTTGGTGTAAAATTGAAATGTATACTATTTGTACTGACAAAGCATTGTATGCACTGAGATAACAACTTTGTAGTCTTGATGTATAGAGGCATGAAAAAACTTTCAAACTGCTCATAATCATGAGGGAAGTTAACCATAGGTGTTTCCATTAGGTTTGCAGTCAGGACTTTTCAGTACAATTTTAGTGTATACTACTGTTACGTCAAAGCATTGTATGCACTGAGATAACAACTTTTTTGTCTTAATGTCTAAAGGCATGAAACAAGTTTCAGTCATCTCAGAATCATGTGGGAAGTTAAACTAAGGTGTTTCCATTAGGTTTGCAGTAAGTTCATTGGTGTAAAATTGAAATGTATACTATTTGTATTGTCAAGGTATTGGAAGCACTGAGAAAAGAACTTTTTTGTCTTGATGAGCAGAGGCATGAAACTACTTTCAAACTACTCATAATCATGTGGGAAGTTGAACTACGGTGTTTCCATTAGGTTTGCACTAAGTACTTTGGTGTAAAATTCAAATGTATAATACTTTTAATGTCAAAGCACTCTAATCTCTGATAAATCAACTTTTTTGTCTTTATGTACAGAGGCATGAAACAACTTGCAGACATTTCAGAATCATGTGGGAAGTTAACCTAAGGTGTTTCCATTAGGTTTGCAGTAAGTACTTTGGTGTAAAATTGAAATGTATACTCTTTGTATTGTCAAAGCATTGTATGCACTGAGATAACAACTTTTTTGTCTTGATGTCTAGAGGCATGAAACAACTTTCAGTCATCTCAGAATCATGTGGGAAGTTAACCTAAGGTGTTTCCATTTGGTTTGCACTAAGTACTTTGGTGTAAAATTGAAATGTATACTATTTGTATTGCAAAGCACTGGAAGCACTGAGAAAAGAACTTTATTGTCTTGATGTATATAGGCATGAAACAACTTTCAAACTGCTCATAATCATGTGGGAAGTTATCCAAAGGTGTTTCCATTAGGTTTGCAGTAAGTTCTTTGTTTTAAAATTGAAATGCATACTCTTTGTATTGTCAAAGCATTGTATGCACTGCGATAACAACTTTGTTGTCTTGATGTATAGAGGCATGAAACAACTTTCAGTCATCTCAGAATCATGTGGGAAGTTAACCTAAGCTGTTTCCATTAGGTTTGCAGTAAGTACTTTGGTCTAAAATTGAAATGTATACTCTTTGTATTGTCAAAGCATTGTATGCACTGAGATAACAACTTTTTTGTCTTAATGTCTAGAGGAATGAAACAACTTTCAGACATCTCAGAATCATGTGGGAAGTTAACCTAAGGTGTTTCCTTTAGGTTTGCTCTAAGTACTTTGGTGTAAAATTCAAATGTATAATACTTTTAATGTCAAAGCACTCTATTCTCTGAGAAATCAACTTTTTTGTCTTTATGTACAGAGGCATGAAACAACTTGCAGACATATCAGAATCATGAGGGAAGTTAACCTAAGGTGTTTCCATTAGGTTTGCAGTCAGAACTTTGGTGTAAAATTGAAATGTATACTCTTTGTATTTTCAAAGCATTGTATGCACTGAGAAAACAACTTTTTTGTCTTGATGTATATAGGCATGAAACAACTTTCAAACTGCTCATAATCATGTGGGAAGTTAACCAAAGGTGTTTCCATTAGGTTTGCAGTAAGTACTTTGGTTTAAAATTGAAATGCATACTCTTTGTATTGTCAAAGCATTGTATGCACTGAGATAACAACTTTTTTGTCTTGATGTCTAGAGGCATGAAACAACTTTCAGTCATCTCAAAATCATGTGGGAAGTTAACCTAAGGTGTTTCCATTAGGTTTGCACTAAGTACTTTGGTGTAAAATTGAAGTGTATACTATTTGTATTGTCAAAGCATTGTATGCACTGAGATAACAACTTTGTTGTCTTGATGTATAGAGGCATGAAACACCTTTGAAACTGCTCATAATCATGTTCGAAGTTAACCAAAGGTGTTTGCATTAGGTTTGCAGTCAGGACTTTTCAGGACAATTGAAGTGTATACTACTGTTACATCAAATCATTGTATGCACTGAGATAACAACTCTTTTGTCTTAATGTCTAGAGGCATCAAACAACTTTCAGTCATCTCAGAATCATGTGGGAAGTTAACCTAAGGTGTTTCCTTTAGGTTTGCACTAAGTACTTTGGTGTAAAATTGAAATGTTTACTCTTTGTACTGACAAAGCATTGTATGCACTGAGATAACAACTTTGTTGTCTTGATGTATAGAGGCATGAAAAAACTTTCAAACTGCTCATAATCTTGAGGGAAGTTAACCAAAGGTGTTTCCATTAGGTTTCCAGTCAGGACTTTTCAATACAATTTAAGTGTATACTACTGTTACGTCAAAGCATTGTATGCACTGAGATAACAACTTTTTTGTCTTAATGTCTAGAGGCATGAAACAACTTACAGTCATCTCAGAATAATGTGGGAAGTTAACCTAAGGTGTTTCCTTTAGGTTTGCACTAAGTACTTTGGTGTAAAATTGAAATGTATACTATTTGTATTGTCAAAGCTTTGGAAGCACTGAGAAAAGAACTTTTTTGTCTTGACGATCAGAGGCATGAAACTACTTTCAAACTACTCAAAATCATGTGGGAAGTTGAACTAAGGTGTTTCCTTTAGGTTTGCACTAAGTACTTTGGTGTAAAATTCAAATGTATAATACTTTTAATGTCAAAGCACTCTATTCTCTGAGAAATCAACTTTTTTGTCTTTATGTACAGAGGCATGAAACAACTTGCAGACATTTCAGAATCATGAGGGAAGTTAACCTAAGGTGTTTCCATTAGGTTTGCAGTAAGCACTTTGGTGTAAAATTGAAATGTATACTCTTTGTATTTTCAAAGCATTGTATGCACTGAGATAACAACTTTGTTGTCTTGATGTATAGAGGCATGAAAAAACTTTCAAACTGCTCATAATCATGAGGGAAGTTAACCAAAGGTGTTTCCATTAGGTTTCCAGTCAGGACTTTTCAATACAATTTAAGTGTATACTACTGTTACGTCAAAGCATTGTATGCACTGAGATAACAACTTTTTTGTCTTAATGTCTAGAGGCATGAAACAACTTACAGTCATCTCAGAATCATGTGGGAAGTTAACCTAAGGTGTTTCCTTTAGGTTTGCACTAAGTACTTTGGTGTAAAATTGAAATGTATACTATTTGTATTGTCAAAGCTTTGGAAGCACTGAGAAAAGAACTTTTTTGTCTTGACGATCAGAGGCATGAAACTACTTTCAAACTACTCAAAATCATGTGGGAAGTTGAACTAAGGTGTTTCCTTTAGGTTTGCACTAAGTACTTTGGTGTAAAATTCAAATGTATAATACTTTTAATGTCAAAGCACTCTATTCTCTGAGAAATCAACTTTTTTGTCTTTATGTACAGAGGCATGAAACAACTTGCAGACATTTCAGAATCATGAGGGAAGTTAACCTAAGGTGTTTCCATTAGGTTTACAGTAAGCACTTTGGTGTAAAATTGAAATGTATACTCTTTGTATTTTCAAAGCATTGTATGCACTGAGATAACAACTTTTTTGTCTTGATGTCTAGAGGCATGAAACAACTTTCAGTCATCTCAGAATCATGTGGGAAGTTAACCTGAGGTGTTTCCATTAGGTTTGCACTAAGTACTTTGGTGTAAAATTGAAATGTATACTATTTGTACTGACAAAGCTTTGTATGCACTGAGATAACAACTTTGTTGTCTTGATGTATAGAGGCATGAAAAAACTTTCAAACTGCTCATAATCATGAGGGAAGTTAACCAAAGGTGTTTCCATTAGGTTTGCAGTCAGGACTTTTCAGTGCAATTTAAGTGTATACTACTGTTACGTCAAAGCATTGTATGCACTGAGATAACAACTTTTTTGTCTTAATGTCTAAAGGCATGAAACAACTTTCAGTCATCTCAGAATCATGTGGGAAGTTAACCTAAGGTGTTTCCATTAGGTTTGCAGTAAGTTCTTTGGTGTAAAATTGAAATGTATACTATTTGTATTGTCAAAGCATTGGAAGCCCTGAGAAAAGAACTTTTTTGTCTTGATGAGCAGAGGCATGAAACTACTTTCAAACTACTCATAATCATGTGGGAAGTTGAACTAAGGTGTTTCCATTAGGTTTGCACTAAGTACTTTGGTGCAAAATTCAAATGTATAATACTTTTAATGTCAAAGCACTCTAATCTCTGAGAAATCAACTTTTTTGTCTTTATGTACAGAGGCATGAAACAACTTGCAGACATTTCAGAATCATGTGGGAAGTTAACCTAAGGTGTTTCCATTAGGTTTGCAGTAAGTACTTTGGTGTAAAATTGAAATGTATACTCTTTGTATTGTCAAAGCATTGTATGCACTGAGATAACAACTTTTTTGTCTTGATGTCTAGAGGCATGAAACAACTTTCAGTCATCTCAGAATCATGTGGGAAGTTTACCTAAGGTGTTTCCATTAGGTTTGCACTAAGTACTTCGGTGTAAAATTGAAATGTATACTATTTGTATTGCAAAGCTTTGGAAGCACTGAGAAATGAACTTTTTTGTCTTGATGTATATAGGCATGAAACAACTTTCAAACTGCTCATAATCATGTGGGAAGTTAACCAAAGGTGTTTCCATTAGGTTTGCAGTAAGTACTTTGGTTTAAAATTGAAATGCATACTCTTTGTATTGTCAAAGCATTGTATGCACTGAGATAACAACTTTGTTGTCTTGATATATAGAGGCATGAAACAACTTTCAGTCATCTCAGAATCATGTGGGAAGTTAACCTAAGGTGTTTCCATTAGGTTTGCAGTAAGTACTTTGGTGTAAAATTGAAATGTATACTCTTTGTATTGTCAAAGCATTGTATGCACTGAGACAACAACTTTTTTGTCTTGATGTCTAGAGGCATGAAACAACTTTCAGTCATCTCAGAATCATGTGGGAAGTTAACCTAAGGTGTTTCCATTAGGTTTGCAATAAGTACTTTGGTGTAAAATTGAAGTGTATACTATTTGTATTGTCAAAGCATTGTATGCACTGAGATAACAACTTTGTTGTCTTGTTGTATAGAGGCATGAAACACCTTTGAAACTGCTCATAATCAAGTTGGAAGTTAACCAAAGGTGTTTGCATTAGGTTTGCAGTCAGGACTTTTCAGGAGAATTGAAGTGTATACTACTGTTATATCAAAGCATTGTATGCACTGAGATAACAACTTTTTTGTCTTAATGTCTAGAGGCATGAAACAACTTTCAGTCATCTCAGAATCATGTGGGAAGTTAACCTAAGGTGTTTCCTTTAGGTTTGCACTAAGTACTTTGGTGTAAAATTGAAATGTATACTATTTGTACTGACAAAGCATTGTATGCACTGAGATAACAACTTTGTTGTCTTGATGTATAGAGGCATGAAAAAACTTTCAAACTGCTCATAATCATGAGGGAAGTTAACCAAAGGTGTTTCCATTAGGTTTCCAGTCAGGACTTTTCAATACAATTTAAGTGTATACTACTGTAACGTCAAAGCATTGTATGCACTGAGATAACAACTTTTTTGTCTTAATGTCTAGAGGCATGAAACAACTTACAGTCATCTCAGAATCATGTGGGAAGTTAACCTAAGGTGTTTCCTTTAGGTTTGCACTAAGTACTTTGGTGTAAAATTGAAATGTATACTATTTGTATTGTCAAAGCTTTGGAAGCACTGAGAAAAGAACTTTTTTGTCTTGACGATCAGAGGCATGAAACTACTTTCAAACTACTCAAAATCATGTGGGAAGTTGAACTAAGGTGTTTCCTTTAGGTTTGCACTAAGTACTTTGGTGTAAAATTCAACTGTATAATACTTTTAATGTCAAAGCACTCTATTCTCTGAGAAATCAACTTTTTTGTCTTTATGTACAGAGGCATGAAACAACTTGCAGACATTTCAGAATCATGAGGGAAGTTAACCTAAGGTGTTTCCATTAGGTTTACAGTAAGCACTTTGGTGTAAAATTGAAATGTATACTCTTTGTATTTTCAAAGCATTGTATGCACTGAGATAACAACTTTTTTGTCTTGATGTCTAGAGGCATGAAACAACTTTCAGTCATCTCAGAATCATGTGGGAAGTTAACCTGAGGTGTTTCCATTAGGTTTGCACTAAGTACTTTGGTGTAAAATGGAAATGTATACTATTTGTACTGACAAAGCTTTGTATGCACTGAGATAACAACTTTGTTGTCTTGATGTATAGAGGCATGAAAAAACTTTCAAA
The DNA here is from genome assembly GCF_030028105.1 of Mobula birostris. NCBI lineage: Eukaryota > Metazoa > Chordata > Chondrichthyes > Myliobatiformes > Myliobatidae > Mobula > Mobula birostris. Next base: position 26,644 of record NW_027278298.1, read on the forward strand.
CTGCTCATAATCATGAGGGAAGTTAACCAAAGGTGTTTCCATTAGGTTTGCAGTCAGGACTTTTCAGTGCAATTTAAGTGTATACTACTGTTACGTCAAAGCATTGTATGCACTGAGATAACAACTTTTCTGTCTTAATGTCTAAAGGCATGAAACAACTTTCAGTCATCTCAGAATCATGTGGGAAGTTAACCTAAGGTGTTTCCATTAGGTTTGCAGTAAGTTCTTTGGTGTAAAATTGAAATGTATACTATTTGTATTGTCAAAGCATTGGAAGCCCTGAGAAAAGAACTTTTTTGTCTTGATGAGCAGAGGCATGAAACTACTTTCAAACTACTCATAATCATGTGGGAAGTTGAACTACGGTGTTTCCATTAGGTTTGCACTAAGTACTTTGGTGTAAAATTCAAATGTATAATACTTTTAATGTCAAAGCACTCTAATTTCTGATAAATCAACTTTTTTGTCTTTATGTACAGAGGCATGAAACAACTTGCAGACATTTCAGAATCATGTGGGAAGTTAACCTAAGGTGTTTCCATTAGGTTTGCAGTAAGTACTTTGGTGTAAAATTGAAATGTATACTCTTTGTATTGTCAAAGCATTGTATGCACTGAGATAACAACTTTTTTGTCTTGATGTCTAGAGGCATGAAACAACTTTCAGTCATCTCAGAATCATGTGGGAAGTTAACCTAAGGTGTTTCCATTTGGTTTGCACTAAGTACTTTGGTGTAAAATTGAAATGTATACTATTTGTATTGCAAAGCACTGGAAGCACTGAGAAAAGAACTTTATTGTCTTGATGTATATAGGCATGAAACAACTTTCAAACTGCTCATAATCATGTGGGAAGTTATCCAAAGGTGTTTCCATTAGGTTTGCAGTAAGTTCTTTGTTTTAAAATTGAAATGCATACTCTTTGTATTGTCAAAGCATTGTATGCACTGCGATAACAACTTTGATGTCTTGATGTATAGAGGCATGAAACAACTTTCAGTCATCTCAGAATCATGTGGGAAGTTAACCTAAGCTGTTTCCATTAGGTTTGCAGTAAGTACTTTGGTGTAAAATTGAAATGTATACTCTTTGTATTGTCAAAGCATTGTATGCACTGAGATAACAACTTTTTTGTCTTAATGTCTAGAGGCATGAAACAACTTTCAGACATCTCAGAATCATGTGGGAAGTTAACCTAAGGTGTTTCCTTTAGGTTTGCTCTAAGTACTTTGGTGTAAAATTCAAATGTATAATACTTTTAATGTCAAAGCACTCTATTCTCTGAGAAATCAACTTTTTTGTCTTTATGTACAGAGGCATGAAACAACTTGCAGACATATCAGAATCATGAGGGAAGTTAACCTAAGGTGTTTCCATTAGGTTTGCAGTCAGAACTTTGGTGTAAAATTGAAATGTATACTCTTTGTATTTTCAAAGCATTGTACGCACTGAGAAAACAACTTTTTTGTCTTGATGTCTAGAGGCATGAAACAACTTTCAGTCATCTCAGAATCATGTGGGAAGTTACCCTGAGGTGTTTCCATTAGGTTTGCACTAAGTACTTTGGTGTAAAATTGAAATGTATACTCTTTGTATTTTCAAAGCATTGTATGCACTGCGATAACAACTTTGTTGTCTTGATGTATAGAGGCATGAAACAACTTTCAGTCATCTCAGAATCATGTGGGAAGTTAACCTAAGCTGTTTCCATTAGGTTTGCAGTCAGTACTTTGGTGTAAAATTGAAATGTATACTCTTTGTATTGTCAAAGCATTGTATGCACTGAGATAACAACTTTTTTGTCTTGATGTCTAGAGGCATGAAACAACTTTCAGTCATCTCAGAATCATGTGGGAAGTTAACCTAAGGTGTTTCCATTAGGTTTGGACTAAGTACTTTGGTGTAAAATTGAAGTGTATACTATTTGTATTGTCAAAGCATTGTATGCACTGAGATAACAACTTTGTTGTCTTGATGTATAGAGGCATGAAACACCTTTCAAACTGCTCATAATCATGTTGGAAGTTAACCAAAGGTGTTTGCATTAGGTTTGCAGTCAGGACTTTTCAGGACAATTGAAGTGTATACTACTGTTACATCAAAGCATTGTATGCACTGAGATAACAACTTTTTTGTCTTAATGTCTAGAGGCATGAAACAGCTTTCAGTCATCTCAGAATCATGTGGGAAGTTAATCTAAGGTGTTTCCTTTAGGTTTGCACTAAGTACTTTGGTGTGAAATTGAAATGTATACTATTTGTATTGTGAAAGCATTGGAAGCACTGAGAAAAGAACTTTTTTGTCTTGACGAGCAGAGGCATGAAACTACTTTGAAACTACTCATAATCATGTGGGAATTTGAACTAAGGTGTTTCCATTAGGTTTGCACTAAGGACTTTGGTGTAAAATTCAAATGTATAATACTTTTAATGTCAAAGCACTCTAATCTCTGAGAAATCAACTTTTTTGTCGTTATGTACAGAGGCATGAAACAACTTGCAGACATTTCAGAATCATGTGGGAAGTTAACCTAAGCTGTTTCCATTAGGTTTGCACTAAGTACTTTGGTGTAAAATTGAAATGTATACTATTTGTATTGTCAAAACATTGGAAGCACTGAGAAAAGAACTTTTTTGTCTTGACGAGCAGAGGCATGAAACTACTTTCAAACTACTCATAATCATGTGGGAAGTTGAACTAAGGTGTTTCCTTTAGGTTTGCACTAAGTACTTTGGTGTAAAATTCAAATGTATAATACTTTTAATGTCAAAGCACTCTATTCTCTGAGAAATCAACTTTTTTGTCTTAATGTACAGAGGCATGAAACAACTTGCAGACATCTCAGAATCATGTGGGAAGTTAACCTGAGGTGTTTCCATCAGGTTTGCACTAAGTACTTTGGTGTAAAATTGAAATGTATACTATTTGTACTGACAAAGCATTGTATGCACTGAGATAACAACTTTGTTGTCTTGATGTATAGAGGCATGAAAAAACTTTCAAACTGCTCATAATCATGAGGGAAGTTAACCAAAGGTGTTTCCATTAGGTTTGCAGTCAGGACTTTTCAGTACAATTTAAGTGTATACTACTGTTACGTCAAAGCATTGTATGCACTGAGATAACAACTTTTTTGTCTTAATGTCTAAAGGCATGAAACAAGTTTCAGTCATCTCAGAATCATGTGGGAAGTTAACCTAAGGTGTTTCCATTAGGTTTGCAGTAAGTTCTTTGGTGTAAAATTGAAATGTATACTATTTGTATTGTCAAAGCATTGGAAGCACTGAGAAAAGAACTTTTTTGTCTTGATGAGCAGAGGCATGAAACTACTTTCAAACTACTCATAATCATGTGAGAAGTTGAACTAAGGTGTTTCCATTAGGTTTGCACTAAGTACTTTGGTGTAAAATTCAAATGTATAATACTTTTAATGTCAAAGCACTCTAATCTCTGAGAAATCAACTTTTTTGTCTTGATGTATAGAGGCATGAAACACCTGTCAAACTGCTCATAATCATGTGGGAAGTTAACCAAAGGTGTTTCCATTAGGTTTGCAGTAAGTACTTTGGTTTAAAATTGAAATGCATACTCTTTGTATTGTCAAAGCATTGTATGCACTGCGATAACAACTTTGTTGTCTTGATGTTTAGAGGCATGAAACAACTTTCAGTCATCTCAGAATCATGTGGGAAGTTAACCTAAGCTGTTTCCATTAGCTTTGCAGTAAGTACTTTGGTGTAAATTTGAAATGTATACTCTTTGTATTGTCAAAGCATTGTATGCACTGAGATAACAACTTTTTTGTCTTGATGTCTAGAGGCATGAAACAACTTTCAGTCATCTCAGAATCATGTGGGAAGTTAACCTAAGGTGTTTCCATTAGGTTTGCACTAAGTACTTTGGTGTAAAATTGAAGTGTATACTATTTGTATTGTCAAAGCATTGTATGCACTGAGATAACAACTTTGTTGTCTTGATGTATAGAGGCATGAAACACCTTTCAAACTGCTCATAATCATGTTGGAAGTTATCCAAAGGTGTTTGCATTAGGTTTGCAGTCAGGACTTTTCAAGACAATTGAAGTGTATACTACTGTTACATCAAAGCATTGTATGCACTGAGATAGCAACTTTTTTGTCTTAATGTCTAGAGTCATGAAACAACTTTCAGTCATCTCAGAATCATGTGGGAAGTTAACCTAAGGTGTTTCCTTTAGGTTTGCACTAAGTACTTTGGTGTAAAATTGAAATGTATACTATTTGTATTGTCAAAGCATTGGAAGCACTGAGAAAAGAACTTTTTTCTCTTGACGATCAGAGGCATGAATCTACTTTCAAACTGCTCATAATCATGTGGGAAGTTGAACTAAGGTGTTTCCTTTAGGTTTGCTCTAAGTACTTTGGTGTAAAATTCAAATGTATAATACTTTTAATGTCAAAGCACTCTATTCTCTGAGAAATCAACTTTTTTGTCTTTATGTACAGAGGCATGAAACAACTTGCAGACATTTCAGAATCATGAGGGAAGTTAACCTAAGCTGTTTCCATTAGGTTTGCAGTAAGCACTTTGGTGTAAAATTGAAATGTATACTCTTTGTATTTTCAAAGCATTGTATGCACTGAGATAACAACTTTTTTGTCTTGATGTCTTGAGGCATGAAACAACTTTCAATCATCTCAGAATCATGTGGGAAGTTAACCTGAGGTGTTTCCATTAGGTTTGCACTAAGTACTTTGGTGTAAAATTGAAATGTATACTCCTTGTATTTTCAAAGCATTGTATGCACTGAGATAACAACTTTTTTGTCTTGATGTCTAGAGGCATGAAACAACTTTCAGTCATCTCAGAATCATGTGGGAAGTTAACCTGAGGTGTTTCCATTAGGTTTGCACTAAGTACTTTGGTGTAAAATTGAAATGTATACTATTTGTACTGACAAAGCATTGTATGCACTGAGATAACAACTTTGTTGTCTGATGTATAGAGGCATGAAAAAACTTTCAAACTGCTCATAATCATGAGGGAAGTTAACCATAGGTGTTTCCATTAGGTTTGCAGTCAGGACTTTTCAGTACAATTTTAGTGTATACTACTGTTACGTCAAAGCATTGTATGCACTGAGATAACAACTTTTTTGTCTTAATGTCTAAAGGCATGAAACAAGTTTCAGTCATCTCAGAATCATGTGGGAAGTTAAACTAAGGTGTTTCCATTAGGTTTGCAGTAAGTTCATTGGTGTAAAATTGAAATGTATACTATTTGTATTGTCAAGGTATTGGAAGCACTGAGAATAGAACTTTTTTGTCTTGATGAGCAGAGGCATGAAACTACTTTCAAACTACTCATAATCATGTGGGAAGTTGAACTACGGTGTTTCCATTAGGTTTGCACTAAGTACTTTGGTGTAAAATTCAAATGTATAATACTTTTAATGTCAAAGCACTCTAATCTCTGATAAATCAACTTTTTTGTCTTTATGTACAGAGGCATGAAACAACTTGCAGACATTTCAGAATCATGTGGGAAGTTAACCTAAGGTGTTTCCATTAGGTTTGCAGTAAGTACTTTGGTGTAAAATTGAAATGTATACTCTTTGTATTGTCAAAGCATTGTATGCACTGAGATAACAACTTTTTTGTCTTGATGTCTAGAGGCATGAAACAACTTTCAGTCATCTCAGAATCATGTGGGAAGTTAACCTAAGGTGTTTCCATTTGGTTTGCACTAAGTACTTTGGTGTAAAATTGAAATGTATACTATTTGTATTGCAAAGCACTGGAAGCACTGAGAAAAGAACTTTATTGTCTTGATGTATATAGGCATGAAACAACTTTCAAACTGCTCATAATCATGTGGGAAGTTATCCAAAGGTGTTTCCATTAGGTTTGCAGTAAGTTCTTTGTTTTAAAATTGAAATGCATACTCTTTGTATTGTCAAAGCATTGTATGCACTGCGATAACAACTTTGTTGTCTTGATGTATAGAGACATGAAACAACTTTCAGTCATCTCAGAATCATGTGGGAAGTTAACCTAAGCTGTTTCCATTAGGTTTGCAGTAAGTACTTTGGTCTAAAATTGAAATGTATACTCTTTGTATTGTCAAAGCATTGTATGCACTGAGATAACAACTTTTTTGTCTTAATGTCTAGAGGAATGAAACAACTTTCAGACATCTCAGAATCATGTGGGAAGTTAACCTAAGGTGTTTCCTTTAGGTTTGCTCTAAGTACTTTGGTGTAAAATTCAAATGTATAATACTTTTAATGTCAAAGCACTCTATTCTCTGAGAAATCAACTTTTTTGTCTTTATGTACAGAGGCATGAAACAACTTGCAGACATATCAGAATCATGAGGGAAGTTAACCTAAGGTGTTTCCATTAGGTTTGCAGTCAGAACTTTGGTGTAAAATTGAAATGTATACTCTTTGTATTTTCAAAGCATTGTATGCACTGAGAAAACAACTTTTTTGTCTTGATGTCTAGAGGCATGAAACAACTTTCAGTCATCTCAGAATCATGTGGGAAGTTACCCTGAGGTGTTTCCATTAGGTTTGCACTAAGTACTTTGGTGTAAAATTGAAATGTATACTCTTTGTATTTTCAAAGCATTGTATGCACTGAGATAACAACTTTTTTGTCTTGATGTCTGGAGGCATGAAACAACTTTCAGTCATCTCAGAATCATGTGGGAAGTTAACCTGAGGTGTTTCCATTAGGTTTGCACTAAGTACTTTGGTGTAAAATTGAAATGTATACTATTTGTACTGACAAAGCATTGTATGCACTGAGATAACAACTTTGTTGTCTTGATGTATAGAGGCATGAAAAAACTTTCAAACTGCTCATAATCATGAGGGAAGTTAACCAAAGGTGTTTACATTAGGTTTGCAGTCAGGACTTTTGAGGACAATTGATGGGTATACTACTGATACATCAAAGCATTGTATGCACTGAGATAACAACTTTTTTGTCTTAATGTCTAGAGGCATGAAACAACTTTCAGTCATCTCAGAATCATGTGGGAAGTTAACCTAAGGTGTTTCCTTTAGGTTTGCACTAAGTACTTTGGTGTAAAATTGAAATGCATACTATTTGTATTATCAAAGCATTGGAAGCACAGAGAAAAGAACTTTTTTGTCTTGACGATCAGAGGCATGAAACTACTTTCAAACTACTCATAATCATGTGGGAAGTTGAACTAAGGTGTTTCCTTTAGGTTTGCACTAAGTACTTTGGTGTAAAATTGAAATGTATACTATTTGTACTGACAAAGCATTGTATGCACTGAGATAACAACTTTGTTGTCTTGATGTATAGAGGCATGAAAAAACTTTCAAACTGCTCATAATCATGAGGGAAGTTAACCAAAGGTGTTTACATTAGGTTTGCAGTCAGGACTTTTGAGGACAATTGATGGGTATACTACTGATACATCAAAGCATTGTATGCACTGAGATAACAACTTTTTTGTCTTAATGTCTAGAGGCATGAAACAACTTTCAGTCATCTCAGAATCATGTGGGAAGTTAACCTAAGGTGTTTCCTTTAGGTTTGCACTAAGTACTTTGGTGTAAAATTGAAATGCATACTATTTGTATTATCAAAGCATTGGAAGCACAGAGAAAAGAACTTTTTTGTCTTGACGATCAGAGGCATGAAACTACTTTCAAACTACTCATAATCATGTGGGAAGTTGAACTAAGGTGTTTCCTTTAGGTTTGCACTAAGTACTTTGGTGTAAAATTCAAATGTATAATACTTTTAATGTCAAAGCACTCTATTCTCTGAGAAATCAACTTTTTTGTCTTTATGTACAGAGGCATGAAACAACTTGCAGACATTTCAGAATCATGAGGGAAGTTAACCTAAGGTGTTTCCATTAGGTTTGCAGTAAGCACTTTGGTGTAAAATTGAAATGTATACTCTTTGTATTTTCAAAGCATTGTATGCACTGAGATAACAACTTTTTTGTCTTGATGTCTAGAGGCATGAAACAACTTTTAGTCATCTCATAATCATGAGGGAAGTTAACCAAAGGTGTTTCCATTAGGTTTGCAGTCAGGACTTTTCAGTACAATTTAAGTGTATACTACTGTTACGTCAAAGCATTGTATGCACTGAGATAACAACTTTTTTGTCTTAATGTCTAAAGGCATGAAACAACTTTCAGTCATCTCAGAATCATGTGGGAAGTTAACCTAAGGTGTTTCCATTAGGTTTGCAGAAAGTTCTTTGGTGTAAAATTGAAATGTATACTATTTGTATTGTCAAAGCATTGGAAGCACTGAGAAAAGAACTTTTTTGTCTTGATGAGCAGAGGCATGAAACTACTTTCAAACTACTCATAATCATGTGGGAAGTTGAACTAAGGTGTTTCCATTAGGTTTGCACTAAGTACTTTGGTGTAAAATTCAAATGTATAATACTTTTAATGTCAAAGCACTCTAATCTCTGAGAAATCAACTTTTTTGTCTTTATGTACAGAGGTATGAAACAACTTACAGACATTTCAGAATCATCTGGGAAGTTAACCTAAGGTGTTTCCATTAGCTTTGCAGTAAGTACTTTGGTGTAAAATTGAAATATATACTCTTTGTATTGTCAAAGCATTGTATGCACTGAGATAACAACTTTTTTGTCTTGATGTCTAGAGGCATGAAACAACTTTCAGTCATCTCAGAATCATGTGGGAAGTTAACCTAAGGTGTTTCCATTAGGTTTGCACTAAGTACTTTGGTGTAAAATTGAAATCTATACTATTTGTATTGCAAAGCTTTGGAAGCACTGAGAAAAGAACTTTTTTCTCTTGATGTATATAGGCATGAAACAACTTTCAAACTGCTCATAATCATGTGGGAAGTTAACCAAAGGTGTTTCCATTAGGTTTGCAGTAAGTACTTTGGTTTAAAATTGAAATGCATACTCTTTGTATTGTCAAAGCATTGTATGCACTGAGATAACAACTTTTTTGTCTTGATGTCTAGAGGCATGAAACAACTTTCAGTCATCTCAGAATCATGTGGGAAGTTAACCTAAGGTGTTTCCATTAGGTTTGCAATAAGTACTTTGGTGTAAAATTGAAGTGTATACTATTTGTATTGTCAAAGCATTGTATGCACTGAGATAACAACTTTGTTGTCTTGTTGTATAGAGGCATGAAACAACTTTGAAACTGCTCATAATCATGTTCGAAGTTAACCAAAGGTGTTTGCATTAGGTTTGCAGTCAGGACTTTTCAGGAGAATTGAAGTGTATACTACTGTTATATCAAAGCATTGTATGCACTGAGATAACAACTTTTTTGTCTTAATGTCTAGAGGCATGAAACAACTTTCAGTCATCTCAGAATCATGTGGGAAGTTAACCTAAGGTGTTTCCTTTAGGTTTGCACTAAGTACTTTGGTGTAAAATTGAAATGTATACTATTTGTACTGACAAAGCATTGTATGCACTGAGATAACAACTTTGTTGTCTTGATGTATAGAGGCATGAAAAAACTTTCAAACTGCTCATAATCATGAGGGAAGTTAACCAAAGGTGTTTCCATTAGGTTTCCAGTCAGGACTTTTCAATACAATTTAAGTGTATACTACTGTTACGTCAAAGCATTGTATGCACTGAGATAACAACTTTTTTGTCTTAATGTCTAGAGGCATGAGACAACTTACAGTCATCTCAGAATCATGTGGGAAGTTAACCTAAGGTGTTTCCTTTAGGTTTGCACTAAGTACTTTGGTGTAAAATTGAAATGTATACTATTTGTATTGTCAAAGCTTTGGAAGCACTGAGAAAAGAACTTTTTTGTCTTGACGATCAGAGGCATGAAACTACTTTCAAACTACTCAAAATCATGTGGGAAGTTGAACTAAGGTGTTTCCTTTAGGTTTGCACTAAGTACTTTGGTGTAAAATTCAACTGTATAATACTTTTAATGTCAAAGCACTCTATTCTCTGAGAAATCAACTTTTTTGTCTTTATGTACAGAGGCATGAAACAACTTGCAGACATTTCAGAATCATGAGGGAAGTTAACCTAAGGTGTTTCCATTAGGTTTACAGTAAGCACTTTGGTGTAAAATTGAAATGTATACTCTTTGTATTTTCAAAGCATTGTATGCACTGAGATAACAACTTTTTTGTCTTGATGTCTAGAGGCATGAAACAACTTTCAGTCATCTCAGAATCATGTGGGAAGTTAACCTGAGGTGTTTCCATTAGGTTTGCACTAAGTACTTTGGTGTAAAATGGAAATGTATACTATTTGTACTGACAAAGCTTTGTATGCACTGAGATAACAACTTTGTTGTCTTGATGTATAGAGGCATGAAAAAACTTTCAAACTGCTCATAATCATGAGGGAAGTTAACCAAAGGTGTTTCCATTAGGTTTGCAGTCAGGACTTTTCAGTGCAATTTAAGTGTATACTACTGTTACGTCAAAGCATTGTATGCACTGAGATAACAACTTTTTTGTCTTAATGTCTAAAGGCATGAAACAACTTTCAGTCATCTCAGAATCATGTGGGAAGTTAACCTAAGGTGTTTCCATTAGGTTTGCAGTAAGTTCTTTGGTGTAAAATTGAAATGTATACTATTTGTATTGTCAAAGCATTGGAAGCCCTGAGAAAAGAACTTTTTTGTCTTGATGAGCAGAGGCATGAAACTACTTTCAAACTACTCATAATCATGTGGGATGTTGAACTAAGGTGTTTCCATTAGGTTTGCACTAAGTACTTTGGTGCAAAATTCAAATGTATAATACTTTTAATGTCAAAGCACTCTAATCTCTGAGAAATCAACTTTTTTGTCTTTATGTACAGAGGCATGAAACAACTTGCAGACATTTCAGAATCATGTGGGAAGTTAACCTAAGGTGTTTCCATTAGGTTTGCAGTAAGTACTTTGGTGTAAAATTGAAATGTATACTCTTTGTATTGTCAAAGCATTGTATGCACTGAGATAACAACTTTTTTGTCTTGATGTCTAGAGGCATGAAACAACTTTCAGTCATCTCAGAATCATGTGGGAAGTTTACCTAAGGTGTTTCCATTAGGTTTGCACTAAGTACTTCGGTGTAAAATTGAAATGTATACTATTTGTATTGCAAAGCTTTGGAAGCACTGAGAAAAGAACTTTTTTCTCTTGATGTATATAGGCATGAAACAACTTTCAAACTGCTCATAATCATGTGGGAAGTTAACCAAAGGTGTTTCCATTAGGTTTGCAGTAAGTACTTTGGTTTAAAATTGAAATGCATACTCTTTGTATTGTCAAAGCATTGTATGCACTGAGATAACAACTTTGTTGTCTTGATATATAGAGGCATGAAACAACTTTCAGTCATCTCAGAATCATGTGGGAAGTTAACCTAAGGTGTTTCCATTAGGTTTGCAGTAAGTACTTTGGTGTAAAATTGAAATGTATACTCTTTGTATTGTCAAAGCATTGTATGCACTGAGACAACAACTTTTTTGTCTTGATGTCTAGAGGCATGAAACAACTTTCAGTCATCTCAGAATCATGTGGGAAGTTAACCTAAGGTGTTTCCATTAGGTTTGCACTGAGTACTTTGGTGTAAAATTGAAGTGTATACTATTTGTATTGTCAAAGCATTGTATGCACTGAGATAACAACTTTGTTGTCTTGATGTATAGAGGCATGAAACACCTTTGAAACTGCTCATAATCAAGTTGGAAGTTAACCAAAGGTGTTTGCATTAGGTTTGCAGTCAGGACTTTTCAGGAGAATTGAAGTGTATACTACTGTTACATCAAAGCATTGTATGCACTGAGATAACAACTTTTTTGTCTTAATGTCTAGAGGCATGAAACAACTTTCAGTCATCTCAGAATCATGTGGGAAGTTAACCAAAGGTGTTTCGTTTAGGTTTGCACTAAGTACTTTGGTGTAAAATTGAAATGTATACTATTTGTACTGACAAAGCATTGTATGCACTGAGATAACAACTTTGTTGTCTTGATGTATAGAGGCATGAAAAAACTTTCAAACTGCTCATAATCATGAGGGAAGTTAACCAAAGGTGTTTCCATTAGTTTTCCAGTCAGGACTTTTCAATACAATTTAAGTGTATACTACTGTTACGTCAAAGCATTGTATGCACTGAGATAACAACTTTTTTGTCTTAATGTCTAAAGGCATGAAACAACTTTCAGTCATCTCAGAATCATGTGGGAAGTTAACCTAAGGTGTTTCCATTAGGTTTGCAGTAAGTTCTTTGGTGTAAAATTGAAATGTATACTATTTGTATTGTCAAAGCATTGGAAGCACTGAGAAAAGAACTTTTTTGTCTTCATGAGCAGAGGCATGAAACTACTTTCAAACTACTCATAATCATGTGGGAAGTTGAACTAAGGTGTTTCCATTAGGTTTGCACTAAGTACTTTGGTGTAAAATTCAAATGTATAATACTTTTAATGTGAAAGCACTCTAATCTCTGAGAAATCAACTTTTTTGTCTTTATGTTCAGAGGCATGAAACAACTTGCAGACATTTCAGAATCATGTGGGAAGTTAACCTAAGGTGTTTCCATTAGGTTTGCAGTAAGTACTTTGGTGTAAAATTGAAATGTATACTATTTGTATTGCAAAGCTTTGGAAGCACTGAGAAAAGAACTTTTTTGTCTTGATGTATATAGGCATGAAACAACTTTCAAACTGCTCATAATCATGTGGGAAGTTAACCAAAGGTGTTTCCATCAGGTTTGCAGTAAGTACTTTGGTTTAAAATTTAAATGCATACTCTTTGTATTGTCAAAGCATTGTATGCACTGAGATAACAACTTTTTTGTCTTGATATCTAGAGGCATGAAACAACTTTCAGTCATCTCAGAATCATGTGGGAAGTTAACCTGAGGTGTTTCCATTAGGTTTGCACTAAGTACTTTGGTGTAAAATTGAAATGTATACTATTTCTACTGACAAAGCATTGTATGCACTGAGATAACAACTTTGTTGTCTTGATGTATAGAGGCATGAAAAAACTTTCAAACTGCTCATAATCATGAGGGAAGTTAACCAAAGGTGTTTCCATTAGGTTTGCAGTCAGGACTTTTCAGTACAATTTAAGTGTATACTACTGTTACGTCAAAGCATTGTATGCACTGAGATAACAACTTTTTGTCTTAATGTCTAAAGGCATGAAACAACTTTCAGTCATCTCAGAATCATGTGGGAAGTTAACCTAAGGTGTTTCCATTAGGTTTGCAGTAAGTTCTTTGGTGTAAAATTGAAATGTATACTATTTGTATTGTCAAAGCTTTGGAAGCACTGAGAAAAGAACTTTTTTGTCTTGAGGATCAGAGGCATGAAACTACTTTCAAACTACTCATAATCATGTGGGAAGTTGAACTAAGGTGTTTCCATTAGGTTTGCACTAAGTACTTTAGTGCAAAATTCAAATGTATAATACTTTTAATTTCAAAGCACTCTAATCTCTGAGAAATCAACTTTTTTGTCTTTATGTACAGAGGCATGAAACAACTTGCAGACATTTCAGAATCATGTGGGAAGTTAACCAAAGGTGTTTCCATCAGGTTTGCAGTAAGTACTTTGGTTTAAAATTGAAATGCATACTCTTTGTATTGTCAAAGCATTGTATGCACTGAGATAACAACTTTGTTGTCTTGATGTATAGAGGCATGAAACAACTTTCAGTCATCTCAGAATCCTGTGGGAAGTTAACCTAAGGTGTTTCCATTAGGTTTGCACTAAGTACTTTGGTGTAAAATTGAAATGTATACTATTTCTACTGACAAAGCATTGTATGCACTGAGATAACAACTTTGTTGTCTTGATGTATAGAGGCATGAAAAAACTTTCAAACTGCTCATAATCATGAGGGAAGTTAACCAAAGGTGTTTCCATTAGGTTTGCAGTCAGGACTTTTCAGTACAATTTAAGTGTATACTACTGTTACGTCAAAGCATTGTATGCACTGAGATAACAACTTTTTTGTCTTAATGTCTAAAGGCATGAAACAACTTTCAGTCATCTCAGAATCATGTGGGAAGTTAACCTAAGGTGTTTCCATTAGGTTTTCAGTAAGTTCTTTGGTGTAAAATTGAAATGTATACTGTTTGTATTGTCAAAGCATTAGAAGCACTGAGAAAAGAACTTTTTTGTCTTGACGATCAGAGGCATGAAACTACTTTCAAACTACTCAAAATCATGTGGGAAGTTGAACTAAGGTGTTTCCTTTAGGTTTGCACTAAGTACTTTGGTGTAAAATTCAACTGTATAATACTTTTAATGTCAAAGCACTCTATTCTCTGAGAAATCAACTTTTTTGTCTTTATGTACAGAGGCATGAAACAACTTGCAGACATTTCAGAATCATGAGGGAAGTTAACCTAAGGTGTTTCCATTAGGTTTACAGTAAGCACTTTGGTGTAAAATTGAAATGTATACTCTTTGTATTTTCAAAGCATTGTATGCACTGAGATAACAACTTTTTTGTCTTGATGTCTAGAGGCATGAAACAACTTTCAGTCATCTCAGAATCATGTGGGAAGTTAACCTGAGGTGTTTCCATTAGGTTTGCACTAAGTACTTTGGTGTAAAATGGAAATGTATACTATTTGTACTGACAAAGCTTTGTATGCACTGAGATAACAACTTTGTTGTCTTGATGTATAGAGGCATGAAAAAACTTTCAAACTGCTCATAATCATGAGGGAAGTTAACCAAAGGTGTTTCCATTAGGTTTGCAGTCAGGACTTTTCAGTGCAATTTAAGTGTATACTACTGTTACGTCAAAGCATTGTATGCACTGAGATAACAACTTTTTTGTCTTAATGTCTAAAGGCATGAAACAACTTTCAGTCATCTCAGAATCATGTGGGAAGTTAACCTAAGGTGTTTCCATTAGGTTTGCAGTAAGTTCTTTGGTGTAAAATTGAAATGTATACTATTTGTATTGTCAAAGCATTGGAAGCCCTGAGAAAAGAACTTTTTTGTCTTGATGAGCAGAGGCATGAAACTACTTTCAAACTACTCATAATCATGTGGGATGTTGAACTAAGGTGTTTCCATTAGGTTTGCACTAAGTACTTTGGTGCAAAATTCAAATGTATAATACTTTTAATGTCAAAGCACTCTAATCTCTGAGAAATCAACTTTTTTGTCTTTATGTACAGAGGCATGAAACAACTTGCAGACATTTCAGAATCATGTGGGAAGTTAACCTAAGGTGTTTCCATTAGGTTTGCAGTAAGTACTTTGGTGTAAAATTGAAATGTATACTCTTTGTATTGTCAAAGCATTGTATGCACTGAGATAACAACTTTTTTGTCTTGATGTCTAGAGGCATGAAACAACTTTCAGTCATCTCAGAATCATGTGGGAAGTTTACCTAAGGTGTTTCCATTAGGTTTGCACTAAGTACTTCGGTGTAAAATTGAAATGTATACTATTTGTATTGCAAAGCTTTGGAAGCACTGAGAAAAGAACTTTTTTCTCTTGATGTATATAGGCATGAAACAACTTTCAAACTGCTCATAATCATGTGGGAAGTTAACCAAAGGTGTTTCCATTAGGTTTGCAGTAAGTACTTTGGTTTAAAATTGAAATGCATACTCTTTGTATTGTCAAAGCATTGTATGCACTGAGATAACAACTTTGTTGTCTTGATATATAGAGGCATGAAACAACTTTCAGTCATCTCAGAATCATGTGGGAAGTTAACCTAAGGTGTTTCCATTAGGTTTGCAGTAAGTACTTTGGTGTAAAATTGAAATGTATACTCTTTGTATTGTCAAAGCATTGTATGCACTGAGACAACAACTTTTTTGTCTTGATGTCTAGAGGCATGAAACAACTTTCAGTCATCTCAGAATCATGTGGGAAGTTAACCTAAGGTGTTTCCATTAGGTTTGCACTGAGTACTTTGGTGTAAAATTGAAGTGTATACTATTTGTATTGTCAAAGCATTGTATGCACTGAGATAACAACTTTGTTGTCTTGATGTATAGAGGCATGAAACACCTTTGAAACTGCTCATAATCAAGTTGGAAGTTAACCAAAGGTGTTTGCATTAGGTTTGCAGTCAGGACTTTTCAGGAGAATTGAAGTGTATACTACTGTTACATCAAAGCATTGTATGCACTGAGATAACAACTTTTTTGTCTTAATGTCTAGAGGCATGAAACAACTTTCAGTCATCTCAGAATCATGTGGGAAGTTAACCAAAGGTGTTTCGTTTAGGTTTGCACTAAGTACTTTGGTGTAAAATTGAAATGTATACTATTTGTACTGACAAAGCATTGTATGCACTGAGATAACAACTTTGTTGTCTTGATGTATAGAGGCATGAAAAAACTTTCAAACTGCTCATAATCATGAGGGAAGTTAACCAAAGGTGTTTCCATTAGTTTTCCAGTCAGGACTTTTCAATACAATTTAAGTGTATACTACTGTTACGTCAAAGCATTGTATGCACTGAGATAACAACTTTTTTGTCTTAATGTCTAAAGGCATGAAACAACTTTCAGTCATCTCAGAATCATGTGGGAAGTTAACCTAAGGTGTTTCCATTAGGTTTGCAGTAAGTTCTTTGGTGTAAAATTGAAATGTATACTATTTGTATTGTCAAAGCATTGGAAGCACTGAGAAAAGAACTTTTTTGTCTTCATGAGCAGAGGCATGAAACTACTTTCAAACTACTCATAATCATGTGGGAAGTTGAACTAAGGTGTTTCCATTAGGTTTGCACTAAGTACTTTGGTGTAAAATTCAAATGTATAATACTTTTAATGTGAAAGCACTCTAATCTCTGAGAAATCAACTTTTTTGTCTTTATGTTCAGAGGCATGAAACAACTTGCAGACATTTCAGAATCATGTGGGAAGTTAACCTAAGGTGTTTCCATTAGGTTTGCAGTAAGTACTTTGGTGTAAAATTGAAATGTATACTATTTGTATTGCAAAGCTTTGGAAGCACTGAGAAAAGAACTTTTTTGTCTTGATGTATATAGGCATGAAACAACTTTCAAACTGCTCATAATCATGTGGGAAGTTAACCAAAGGTGTTTCCATCAGGTTTGCAGTAAGTACTTTGGTTTAAAATTTAAATGCATACTCTTTGTATTGTCAAAGCATTGTATGCACTGAGATAACAACTTTTTTGTCTTGATATCTAGAGGCATGAAACAACTTTCAGTCATCTCAGAATCATGTGGGAAGTTAACCTGAGGTGTTTCCATTAGGTTTGCACTAAGTACTTTGGTGTAAAATTGAAATGTATACTATTTCTACTGACAAAGCATTGTATGCACTGAGATAACAACTTTGTTGTCTTGATGTATAGAGGCATGAAAAAACTTTCAAACTGCTCATAATCATGAGGGAAGTTAACCAAAGGTGTTTCCATTAGGTTTGCAGTCAGGACTTTTCAGTACAATTTAAGTGTATACTACTGTTACGTCAAAGCATTGTATGCACTGAGATAACAACTTTTTGTCTTAATGTCTAAAGGCATGAAACAACTTTCAGTCATCTCAGAATCATGTGGGAAGTTAACCTAAGGTGTTTCCATTAGGTTTGCAGTAAGTTCTTTGGTGTAAAATTGAAATGTATACTATTTGTATTGTCAAAGCTTTGGAAGCACTGAGAAAAGAACTTTTTTGTCTTGAGGATCAGAGGCATGAAACTACTTTCAAACTACTCATAATCATGTGGGAAGTTGAACTAAGGTGTTTCCATTAGGTTTGCACTAAGTACTTTAGTGCAAAATTCAAATGTATAATACTTTTAATTTCAAAGCACTCTAATCTCTGAGAAATCAACTTTTTTGTCTTTATGTACAGAGGCATGAAACAACTTGCAGACATTTCAGAATCATGTGGGAAGTTAACCAAAGGTGTTTCCATCAGGTTTGCAGTAAGTACTTTGGTTTAAAATTGAAATGCATACTCTTTGTATTGTCAAAGCATTGTATGCACTGAGATAACAACTTTGTTGTCTTGATGTATAGAGGCATGAAACAACTTTCAGTCATCTCAGAATCCTGTGGGAAGTTAACCTAAGGTGTTTCCATTAGGTTTGCACTAAGTACTTTGGTGTAAAATTGAAATGTATACTATTTCTACTGACAAAGCATTGTATGCACTGAGATAACAACTTTGTTGTCTTGATGTATAGAGGCATGAAAAAACTTTCAAACTGCTCATAATCATGAGGGAAGTTAACCAAAGGTGTTTCCATTAGGTTTGCAG
This sequence comes from Mobula birostris, assembly GCF_030028105.1. Lineage (NCBI taxonomy): Eukaryota > Metazoa > Chordata > Chondrichthyes > Myliobatiformes > Myliobatidae > Mobula > Mobula birostris. Next base: position 44,871 of record NW_027278298.1, read on the forward strand.
TCAGGACTTTTCAGTACAATTTAAGTGTATACTACTGTTACGTCAAAGCATTGTATGCACTGAGATAACAACTTTTTTGTCTTAATGTCTAAAGGCATGAAACAACTTTCAGTCATCTCAGAATCATGTGGGAAGTTAACCTAAGGTGTTTCCATTAGGTTTTCAGTAAGTTCTTTGGTGTAAAATTGAAATGTATACTGTTTGTATTGTCAAAGCATTAGAAGCACTGAGAAAAGAACTTTTTTGTCTTGACGATCAGAGGCATGAAACTACTTTCAAACTACTCATAATCATGTGGGAAGTTGAACTAAGGTGTTTTCATTAGGTTTGCACTAAGTACTTTGGTGCAAAATTCAAATGTATAATACTTTTAATGTCAAAGCACTCTAATCTCTGAGAAATCAACTTTTTTGTCTTTATGTACAGAGGCATGAAACAACTTGCAGACATTTCAGAATCATGTGGGAAGTTAACCTAAGGTGTTTCCATTCGGTTTGCACTAAGTACTTTGGTGTAAAATTGAAATGTATACTATTTGTATTGCAAAGCACTGGAAGCACTGAGAAAAGAACTTTTTTGTCTTGATGTATATAGGCATGAAACAACTTTCAAACTGCTCATAATCATGTGGGAAGTTAACCAAAGGTGTTTCCATTAGGTTTGCAGTAAGTACTTTGGTTTAAAATTGAAATGCATACTCTTTGTATTGTCAAAGCATTGTATGCACTGCGATAACAACTTTGTTTCCTTGATGTATAGAGGCATGAAACAACTTTCAGTCATCTCGGAATCATGTGGGAAGTTAACCTAAGCTGTTTCCATTAGGTTTGCAGTAAGTACTTTGGTGTAAAATTGAAATGTATACTCTTTGTATTGTCAAAGCATTGTATGCACTGAGATAACAACTTTTTTGTCTTGATGTCAGAGGCATGAAACAACTTTCAGTCATCTCAGAATCATGTGGGAAGTTAACCTAAGGTGTTTCCATTAGGTTTGCACTAAGTACTTTGGTGTAAAATTGAAGTGTATACTATTTGTATTGTCAAAGCATTGTATGCACTGAGATAACAACTTTGTTGTCTTGATGTATAGAGGCATGAAACACCTTTCAAACTGCTCATAATCATGTTGGAAGTTAACCAAAGGTGTTTCCATTAGGTTTCCAGTCAGGACTTTTCAATACAATTTAAGTGTATACTACTGTTACGTCAAAGCATTGTATGCACTGAGATAACAACTTTTTTGTCTTAATGTCTAGAGGCATGAGACAACTTACAGTCATCTCAGAATCATGTGGGAAGTTAACCTAAGGTGTTTCCTTTAGGTTTGCACTAAGTACTTTGGTGTAAAATTGAAATGTATACTATTTGTATTGTCAAAGCTTTGGAAGCACTGAGAAAAGAACTTTTTTGTCTTGACGATCAGAGGCATGAAACTACTTTCAAACTACTCAAAATCATGTGGGAAGTTGAACTAAGGTGTTTCCTTTGGGTTTGCACTAAGTACTTTGGTGTAAAATTCAACTGTATAATACTTTTAATGTCAAAGCACTCTATTCTCTGAGAAATCAACTTTTTTGTCTTTATGTACAGAGGCATGAAACAACTTGCAGACATTTCAGAATCATGAGGGAAGTTAACCTAAGGTGTTTCCATTAGGTTTACAGTAAGCACTTTGGTGTAAAATTGAAATGTATACTCTTTGTATTTTCAAAGCATTGTATGCACTGAGATAACAACTTTTTTGTCTTGATGTCTAGAGGCATGAAACAACTTTCAGTCATCTCAGAATCATGTGGGAAGTTAACCTGAGGTGTTTCCATTAGGTTTGCACTAAGTACTTTGGTGTAAAATGGAAATGTATACTATTTGTACTGACAAAGCTTTGTATGCACTGAGATAACAACTTTGTTGTCTTGATGTATAGAGGCATGAAAAAACTTTCAAACTGCTCATAATCATGAGGGAAGTTAACCAAAGGTGTTTCCATTAGGTTTGCAGTCAGGACTTTTCAGTGCAATTTAAGTGTATACTACTGTTACGTCAAAGCATTGTATGCACTGAGATAACAACTTTTTTGTCTTAATGTCTAAAGGCATGAAACAACTTTCAGTCATCTCAGAATCATGTGGGAAGTTAACCTAAGGTGTTTCCATTAGGTTTGCAGTAAGTTCTTTGGTGTAAAATTGAAATGTATACTATTTGTATTGTCAAAGCATTGGAAGCCCTGAGAAAAGAACTTTTTTGTCTTGATGAGCAGAGGCATGAAACTACTTTCAAACTACTCATAATCATGTGGGATGTTGAACTAAGGTGTTTCCATTAGGTTTGCACTAAGTACTTTGGTGCAAAATTCAAATGTATAATACTTTTAATGTCAAAGCACTCTAATCTCTGAGAAATCAACTTTTTTGTCTTTATGTACAGAGGCATGAAACAACTTGCAGACATTTCAGAATCATGTGGGAAGTTAACCTAAGGTGTTTCCATTAGGTTTGCAGTAAGTACTTTGGTGTAAAATTGAAATGTATACTCTTTGTATTGTCAAAGCATTATATGCACTGAGATAACAACTTTTTTGTCTTGATGTCTAGAGGCATGAAACAACTTTCAGTCATCTCAGAATCATGTGGGAAGTTTACCTAAGGTGTTTCCATTAGGTTTGCACTAAGTACTTCGGTGTAAAATTGAAATGTATACTATTTGTATTGCAAAGCTTTGGAAGCACTGAGAAAAGAACTTTTTTCTCTTGATGTATATAGGCATGAAACAACTTTCAAACTGCTCATAATCATGTGGGAAGTTAACCAAAGGTGTTTCCATTAGGTTTGCAGTAAGTACTTTGGTTTAAAATTGAAATGCATACTCTTTGTATTGTCAAAGCATTGTATGCACTGAGATAACAACTTTGTTGTCTTGATATATAGAGGCATGAAACAACTTTCAGTCATCTCAGAATCATGTGGGAAGTTAACCTAAGGTGTTTCCATTAGGTTTGCAGTAAGTACTTTGGTGTAAAATTGAAATGTATACTCTTTGTATTGTCAAAGCATTGTATGCACTGAGACAACAACTTTTTTGTCTTGATGTCTAGAGGCATGAAACAACTTTCAGTCATCTCAGAATCATGTGGGAAGTTAACCTAAGGTGTTTCCATTAGGTTTGCACTGAGTACTTTGGTGTAAAATTGAAGTGTATACTATTTGTATTGTCAAAGCATTGTATGCACTGAGATAACAACTTTGTTGTCTTGATGTATAGAGGCATGAAACACCTTTCAAACTGCTCATAATCATGTTGGAAGTTAACCAAAGGTGTTTCCATTAGGTTTCCAGTCAGGACTTTTCAATACAATTTAAGTGTATACTACTGTTACGTCAAAGCATTGTATGCACTGAGCTAACAACTTTTTTGTCTTAATGTCTAGAGGCATGAGACAACTTACAGTCATCTCAGAATCATGTGGGAAGTTAACCTAAGGTGTTTCCTTTAGGTTTGCACTAAGTACTTTGGTGTAAAATTGAAATGTATACTATTTGTATTGTCAAAGCTTTGGAAGCACTGAGAAAAGAACTTTTTTGTCTTGACGATCAGAGGCATGAAACTACTTTCAAACTACTCAAAATCATGTGGGAAGTTGAACTAAGGTGTTTCCTTTGGGTTTGCACTAAGTACTTTGGTGTAAAATTCAACTGTATAATACTTTTAATGTCAAAGCACTCTATTCTCTGAGAAATCAACTTTTTTGTCTTTATGTACAGAGGCATGAAACAACTTGCAGACATTTCAGAATCATGAGGGAAGTTAACCTAAGGTGTTTCCATTAGGTTTACAGTAAGCACTTTGGTGTAAAATTGAAATGTATACTCTTTGTATTTTCAAAGCATTGTATGCACTGAGATAACAACTTTTTTGTCTTGATGTCTAGAGGCATGAAACAACTTTCAGTCATCTCAGAATCATGTGGGAAGTTAACCTGAGGTGTTTCCATTAGGTTTGCACTAAGTACTTTGGTGTAAAATGGAAATGTATACTATTTGTACTGACAAAGCTTTGTATGCACTGAGATAACAACTTTGTTGTCTTGATGTATAGAGGCATGAAAAAACTTTCAAACTGCTCATAATCATGAGGGAAGTTAACCAAAGGTGTTTCCATTAGGTTTGCAGTCAGGACTTTTCAGTGCAATTTAAGTGTATACTACTGTTACGTCAAAGCATTGTATGCACTGAGATAACAACTTTTTTGTCTTAATGTCTAAAGGCATGAAACAACTTTCAGTCATCTCAGAATCATGTGGGAAGTTAACCTAAGGTGTTTCCATTAGGTTTGCAGTAAGTTCTTTGGTGTAAAATTGAAATGTATACTATTTGTATTGTCAAAGCATTGGAAGCCCTGAGAAAAGAACTTTTTTGTCTTGATGAGCAGAGGCATGAAACTACTTTCAAACTACTCATAATCATGTGGGATGTTGAACTAAGGTGTTTCCATTAGGTTTGCACTAAGTACTTTGGTGCAAAATTCAAATGTATAATACTTTTAATGTCAAAGCACTCTAATCTCTGAGAAATCAACTTTTTTGTCTTTATGTACAGAGGCATGAAACAACTTGCAGACATTTCAGAATCATGTGGGAAGTTAACCTAAGGTGTTTCCATTAGGTTTGCAGTAAGTACTTTGGTGTAAAATTGAAATGTATACTCTTTGTATTGTCAAAGCATTGTATGCACTGAGATAACAACTTTTTTGTCTTGATGTCTAGAGGCATGAAACAACTTTCAGTCATCTCAGAATCATGTGGGAAGTTTACCTAAGGTGTTTCCATTAGGTTTGCACTAAGTACTTCGGTGTAAAATTGAAATGTATACTATTTGTATTGCAAAGCTTTGGAAGCACTGAGAAAAGAACTTTTTTCTCTTGATGTATATAGGCATGAAACAACTTTCAAACTGCTCATAATCATGTGGGAAGTTAACCAAAGGTGTTTCCATTAGGTTTGCAGTAAGTACTTTGGTTTAAAATTGAAATGCATACTCTTTGTATTGTCAAAGCATTGTATGCACTGAGATAACAACTTTGTTGTCTTGATATATAGAGGCATGAAACAACTTTCAGTCATCTCAGAATCATGTGGGAAGTTAACCTAAGGTGTTTCCATTAGGTTTGCAGTAAGTACTTTGGTGTAAAATTGAAATGTATACTCTTTGTATTGTCAAAGCATTGTATGCACTGAGACAACAACTTTTTTGTCTTGATGTCTAGAGGCATGAAACAACTTTCAGTCATCTCAGAATCATGTGGGAAGTTAACCTAAGGTGTTTCCATTAGGTTTGCACTGAGTACTTTGGTGTAAAATTGAAGTGTATACAATTTGTATTGTCAAAGCATTGTATGCACTGAGATAACAACTTTGTTGTCTTGATGTATAGAGGCATGAAACACCTTTGAAACTGCTCATAATCAAGTTGGAAGTTAACCAAAGGTGTTTGCATTAGGTTTGCAGTCAGGACTTTTCAGGAGAATTGAAGTGTATACTACTGTTACATCAAAGCATTGTATGCACTGAGATAACAACTTTTTTGTCTTAATGTCTAGAGGCATGAAACAACTTTCAGTCATCTCAGAATCATGTGGGAAGTTAACCAAAGGTGTTTCGTTTAGGTTTGCACTAAGTACTTTGGTGTAAAATTGAAATGTATACTATTTGTACTGACAAAGCATTGTATGCACTGAGATAACAACTTTGTTGTCTTGATGTATAGAGGCATGAAAAAACTTTCAAACTGCTCATAATCATGAGGGAAGTTAACCAAAGGTGTTTCCATTAGGTTTCCAGTCAGGACTTTTCAATACAATTTAAGTGTATACTACTGTTACGTCAAAGCATTGTATGCACTGAGATAACAACTTTTTTGTCTTAATGTCTAAAGGCATGAAACAACTTTCAGTCATCTCAGAATCATGTGGGAAGTTAACCTAAGGTGTTTCCATTAGGTTTGCAGTAAGTTCTTTGGTGTAAAATTGAAATGTATACTATTTGTATTGTCAAAGCATTGGAAGCACTGAGAAAAGAACTTTTTTGTCTTCATGAGCAGAGGCATGAAACTACTTTCAAACTACTCATAATCATGTGGGAAGTTGAACTAAGGTGTTTCCATTAGGTTTGCACTAAGTACTTTGGTGTAAAATTCAAATGTATAATACTTTTAATGTGAAAGCACTCTAATCTCTGAGAAATCAACTTTTTTGTCTTTATGTTCAGAGGCATGAAACAACTTGCAGACATTTCAGAATCATGTGGGAAGTTAACCTAAGGTGTTTCCATTAGGTTTGCAGTAAGTACTTTGGTGTAAAATTGAAATGTATACTCTTTGTATTGTCAAAGCATTGTATGCACTGAGATAACAACTTTTTTGTCTTGATGTCTAGAGGCATGAAACAACTTTCAGTCATCTCAGAATCATGTGCGAAGTTAACCTAAGGTGTTTCCATTAGGTTTGCACTAAGTACTTTGGTGTAAAATTGAAATGTATACTATTTGTATTGCAAAGCTTTGGAAGCACTGAGAAAAGAACTTTTTTGTCTTGATGTATATAGGCATGAAACAACTTTCAAACTGCTCATAATCATGTGGGAAGTTAACCAAAGGTGTTTCCATCAGGTTTGCAGTAAGTACTTTGGTTTAAAATTTAAATGCATACTCTTTGTATTGTCAAAGCATTGTATGCACTGAGATAACAACTTTTTTGTCTTGATATCTAGAGGCATGAAACAACTTTCAGTCATCTCAGAATCATGTGGGAAGTTAACCTGAGGTGTTTCCATTAGGTTTGCACTAAGTACTTTGGTGTAAAATTGAAATGTATACTATTTCTACTGACAAAGCATTGTATGCACTGAGATAACAACTTTGTTGTCTTGATGTATAGAGGCATGAAAAAACTTTCAAACTGCTCATAATCATGAGGGAAGTTAACCAAAGGTGTTTCCATTAGGTTTGCAGTCAGGACTTTTCAGTACAATTTAAGTGTATACTACTGTTACGTCAAAGCATTGTATGCACTGAGATAACAACTTTTTGTCTTAATGTCTAAAGGCATGAAACAACTTTCAGTCATCTCAGAATCATGTGGGAAGTTAACCTAAGGTGTTTCCATTAGGTTTGCAGTAAGTTCTTTGGTGTAAAATTGAAATGTGTACTATTTGTATTGTCAAAGCTTTGGAAGCACTGAGAAAAGAACTTTTTTCTCTTGAGGATCAGAGGCATGAAACTACTTTCAAACTACTCATAATCATGTGGGAAGTTGAACTAAGGTGTTTCCATTAGGTTTGCACTAAGTACTTTAGTGCAAAATTCAAATGTATAATACTTTTAATTTCAAAGCACTCTAATCTCTGAGAAATCAACTTTTTTGTCTTTATGTACAGAGGCATGAAACAACTTGCAGACATTTCAGAATCATGTGGGAAGTTAACCAAAGGTGTTTCCATCAGGTTTGCAGTAAGTACTTTGGTTTAAAATTGAAATGCATACTCTTTGTATTGTCAAAGCATTGTATGCACTGAGATAACAACTTTGTTGTCTTGATGTATAGAGGCATGAAACAACTTTCAGTCATCTCAGAATCCTGTGGGAAGTTAACCTAAGGTGTTTCCATTAGGTTTGCACTAAGTACTTTGGTGTAAAATTGAAATGTATACTATTTCTACTGACAAAGCATTGCATGCACTGAGATAACAACTTTGTTGTCTTGATGTATAGAGGCATGAAAAAACTTTCAAACTGCTCATAATCATGAGGGAAGTTAACCAAAGGTGTTTCCATTAGGTTTGCAGTCAGGACTTTTCAGTACAATTTAAGTGTATACTACTGTTACGTCAAAGCATTGTATGCACTGAGATAACAACTTTTTTGTCTTAATGTCTAAAGGCATGAAACAACTTTCAGTCATCTCAGAATCATGTGGGAAGTTAACCTAAGGTGTTTCCATTAGGTTTTCAGTAAGTTCTTTGGTGTAAAATTGAAATGTATACTGTTTGTATTGTCAAAGCATTAGAAGCACTGAGAAAAGAACTTTTTTGTCTTGACGATCAGAGGCATGAAACTACTTTCAAACTACTCATAATCATGTGGGAAGTTGAACTAAGGTGTTTTCATTAGGTTTGCACTAAGTACTTTGGTGCAAAATTCAAATGTATAATACTTTTAATATCAAAGCACTCTAATCTCTGAGAAATCAACTTTTTTGTCTTTATGTACAGAGGCATGAAACAACTTGCAGACATTTCAGAATCATGTGGGAAGTTAACCTAAGGTGTTTCCATTCGGTTTGCACTAAGTACTTTGGTGTAAAATTGAAATGTATACTATTTGTATTGCAAAGCACTGGAAGCACTGAGAAAAGAACTTTTTTGTCTTGATGTATATAGGCATGAAACAACTTTCAAACTGCTCATAATCATGTGGGAAGTTAACCAAAGGTGTTTCCATTAGGTTTGCAGTAAGTACTTTGGTTTAAAATTGAAATGCATACTCTTTGTATTGTCAAAGCATTGTATGCACTGCGATAACAACTTTGTTTCCTTGATGTATAGAGGCATGAAACAACTTTCAGTCATCTCGGAATCATGTGGGAAGTTAACCTAAGCTGTTTCCATTAGGTTTGCAGTAAGTACTTTGGTGTAAAATTGAAATGTATACTCTTTGTATTGTCAAAGCATTGTATGCACTGAGATAACAACTTTTTTGTCTTGATGTCAAGAGGCATGAAACAACTTTCAGTCATCTCAGAATCATGTGGGAAGTTAACCTAAGGTGTTTCCATTAGGTTTGCACTAAGTACTTTGGTGTAAAATTGAAGTGTATACTATTTGTATTGTCAAAGCATTGTATGCACTGAGATAACAACTTTGTTGTCTTGATGTATAGAGGCATGAAACACCTTTCAAACTGCTCATAATCATGTTGGAAGTTAACCAAAGGTGTTTGCATTAGGTTTGCAGTCAGGACTTTTCAGGACAATTGAAGTGTATACTACTGTTACGTCAAAGCATTGTATGCACTGAGATAACAACTTTTTTGTCTTAATGTCTAAAGGCATGAAACAACTTTCAGTCATCTCAGAATCATGTGGGAAGTTAACCTAAGGTGTTTCCATTAGGTTTTCAGTAAGTTCTTTGGTGTAAAATTGAAATGTATACTATTTGTATTGTCAAAGCATTGGAAGCACTGAGAAAAGAACTTTTTTGTCTTGACGATCAGAGGCATGAAACTACTTTCAAACTACTCATAATCATGTGGGAAGTTGAACTAAGGTGTTTTCATTAGGTTTGCACTAAGTACTTTGGTGCAAAATTCAAATGTATAATACTTTTAATGTCAAAGCACTCTAATCTCTGAGAAATCAACTTTTTTGTCTTTATGTACAGAGGCATGAAACAACTTGCAGACATTTCAGAATCATGTGGGAAGTTAACCTAAGGTGTTTCCATTCGGTTTGCCCTAAGTACTTTGGTGTAAAATTGAAATGTATACTATTTGTATTGCAAAGCACTGGAAGCACTGAGAAAAAAACTTTTTTGTCTTGATGTATATAGGCATGAAACAACTTTCAAACTGCTCATAATCATGTGGGAAGTTAACCTAAGCTGTTTCCATTAGGTTTGCAGTAAGTACTTTGGTGTAAAATTGAAATGTATACTCTTTGTATTGTCAAAGCATTGTATGCACTGAGATAACAACTTTTTTGTCTTGATGTCAAGAGGCATGAAACAACTTTCAGTCATCTCAGAGTCATGTGGGAAGTTAACCTAAGGTGTTTCCATTAGGTTTGCACTAAGTACTTTGGTGTAAAATTGAAGTGTATACTATTTGTATTGTCAAAGCATTGTATGCACTGAGATAACAACTTTGTTGTCTTGATGTATAGAGGCATGAAACACCTTTCAAACTGCTCATAATCATGTTGGAAGTTAACCAAAGGTGTTTGCATTAGGTTTGCAGTCAGGACTTTTCAGGACAATTGAAGTGTATACTACTGTTACGTCAAAGCATTGTATGCACTGAGATAACAACTTTTTTGTCTTAATGTCTAAAGGCATGAAACAACTTTCAGTCATCTCAGAATCATGTGGGAAGTTAACCTAAGGTGTTTCCTTTAGGTTTTCAGTAAGTTCTTTGGTGTAAAATTGAAATGTATACTATTTGTATTGTCAAAGCATTGGAAGCACTGAGAAAAGAACTTTTTTGTCTTGACGATCAGAGGCATGAAACTACTTTCAAACTACTCATAATCATGTGGGAAGTTGAACTAAGGTGTTTTCATTAGGTTTGCACTAAGTACTTTGGTGCAAAATTCAAATGTATAATACTTTTAATGTCAAAGCACTCTAATCTCTGAGAAATCAACTTTTTTGTCTTTATGTACAGAGGCATGAAACAACTTGCAGACATTTCAGAATCATGTGGGAAGTTAACCTAAGGTGTTTCCATTCGGTTTGCCCTAAGTACTTTGGTGTAAAATTGAAATGTATACTATTTGTATTGCAAAGCACTGGAAGCACTGAGAAAAAAACTTTTTTGTCTTGATGTATATAGGCATGAAACAACTTTCAAACTGCTCATAATCATGTGGGAAGTTAACCAAAGGTGTTTCCATTAGGTTTGCAGTAAGTACTTTGGTTTAAAATTGAAATGCATACTCTTTGTATTGTCAAAGCATTGTATGCACTGCGATAACAACTTTGTTGCCTTGATGTATAGAGGCATGAAACAACTTTCAGTCATCTCAGAATCATGTGGGAAGTTAACCTAAGCTGTTTCCATTAGGTTTACAGTAAGTACTTTGGTGTAAAATTGAAATGTATACTCTTTGTATTGTCAAAGCATTGTATGCACTGAGATAACAACTTTTTTGTCTTGATGTCAAGAGGCATGAAACAACTTTCAGTCATCTCAGAATCATGTGGGAAGTTAACCTAAGGTGTTTCCATTAGGTTTGCACTAACTACTTTGGTGTAAAATTGAAGTGTATACTATTTGTATTGTCAAAGCATTGTATGCACTCAGATAACAACTTTGTTGTCTTGATGTATAGAGGCATGAAACACCTTTCAAACTGCTCATAATCATGTTGGAAGTTAACCAAAGGTGTTTGCATTAGGTTTGCAGTAAGTTCTTTGGTGTAAAATTGAAATGTATACTATTTGTATTGTCAAAGCTTTGGAAGCACTGAGAAAAGAACTTTTTTGTCTTGATCAGCAGAGGCATGAAACTACTCTCAAACTACTCATAATCATGTGGGAAGTTGAACTAAGGTGTTTCCATTAGGTTTGCACTAAGTACTTTGGTGTAAAATTCAAATGTATAATACTTTTAATGTGAAAGCACTCTAATCTCTGAGAAATCAACTTTTTTGTCTTTATGTACAGAGGCATGAAACAACTTGCAGACATTTCAGAATCATGTGGGAAGTTAACCTAAGGTGTTTCCATTAGGTTTGCAGTAAGTACTTTGGTGTAAAATTGAAATGTATACTCTTTCTATTGTCAAAGCATTGTATGCACTGAGATAACAACTTTTTTGTCTTGATGTCTAGAGGCATGAAATAACTTTCAGTCATCTCAGAATCATGTGGGAAGTTAACCTAAGGTGTTTCCATTAGGTTTGCACTAAGTACTTTGGTGTAAAATTGAAATGTATACTATTTGTATTGCAAAGCTTTGGAAGCACTGAGAAAAGAACTTTTTTGTCTTGATGTATATAGGCATGAAACAACTTTCAAACTGCTCATAATCATGTGGGAAGTTAACCAAAGGTGTTTCCATCAAGTTTGCAGTAAGTACTTTGGTTTAAAATTGAAATGCATACTCTTTGTATTGTCAAAGCATTGTATGCACTGAGATAACAACTTTGTTGTCTTGATGTATAGAGGCATGAAACAACTTTCAGTCATCTCAGAATCATGTGGGAAGTTAACCTGAGGTGTTTCCATTAGGTTTGCACTAAGTACTTTGGTGTAAAATTGAAATGTATACTATTTCTACTGACAAAGCATTGTATGCACTGAGATAACAACTTTGTTGTCTTGATGTATAGAGGCATGAAAAAACTTTCAAACTGCTCATAATCATGAGGGAAGTTAACCAAAGGTGTTTCCATTAGGTTTGCAGTCAGGACTTTTCAGTACAATTTAAGTGTATACTACTGTTACGTCAAAGCATTGTATGCACTGAGATAACAACTTTTTGTCTTAATGTCTAAAGGCATGAAACAACTTTCAGTCATCTCAGAATCATGTGGGAAGTTAACCTAAGGTGTTTCCATTAGGTTTGCAGTAAGTTCTTTGGTGTAAAATTGAAATGTATACTATTTGTATTGTCAAAGCTTTGGAAGCACTGAGAAAAGAACTTTTTTCTCTTGAGGATCAGAGGCATGAAACTACTTTCAAACTACTCATAATCATGTGGGAAGTTGAACTAAGGTGTTTCCATTAGGTTTGCACTAAGTACTTTAGTGCAAAATTCAAATGTATAATACTTTTAATTTCAAAGCACTCTAATCTCTGAGAAATCAACTTTTTTGTCTTTATGTACAGAGGCATGAAACAACTTGCAGACATTTCAGAATCATGTGGGAAGTTAACCAAAGGTGTTTCCATCAGGTTTGCAGTAAGTACTTTGGTTTAAAATTGAAATGCATACTCTTTGTATTGTCAAAGCATTGTATGCACTGAGATAACAACTTTGTTGTCTTGATGTATAGAGGCATGAAACAACTTTCAGTCATCTCAGAATCCTGTGGGAAGTTAACCTAAGGTGTTTCCATTAGGTTTGCACTAAGTACTTTGGTGTAAAATTGAAATGTATACTATTTCTACTGACAAAGCATTGTATGCACTGAGATAACAACTTTGTTGTCTTGATGTATAGAGGCATGAAAAAACTTTCAAACTGCTCATAATCATGAGGGAAGTTAACCAAAGGTGTTTCCATTAGGTTTGCAGTCAGGACTTTTCAGTACAATTTAAGTGTATACTACTGTTACGTCAAAGCATTGTATGCACTGAGATAACAACTTTTTTGTCTTAATGTCTAAAGGCATGAAACAACTTTCAGTCATCTCAGAATCATGTGGGAAGTTAACCTAAGGTGTTTCCATTAGGTTTTCAGTAAGTTCTTTGGTGTAAAATTGAAATGTATACTGTTTGTATTGTCAAAGCATTAGAAGCACTGAGAAAAGAACTTTTTTGTCTTGACGATCAGAGGCATGAAACTACTTTCAAACTACTCATAATCATGTGGGAAGTTGAACTAAGGTGTTTTCATTAGGTTTGCACTAAGTACTTTGGTGCAAAATTCAAATGTATAATACTTTTAATATCAAAGCACTCTAATCTCTGAGAAATCAACTTTTTTGTCTTTATGTACAGAGGCATGAAACAACTTGCAGACATTTCAGAATCATGTGGGAAGTTAACCTAAGGTGTTTCCATTCGGTTTGCACTAAGTACTTTGGTGTAAAATTGAAATGTATACTATTTGTATTGCAAAGCACTGGAAGCACTGAGAAAAGAACTTTTTTGTCTTGATGTATATAGGCATGAAACAACTTTCAAACTGCTCATAATCATGTGGGAAGTTAACCAAAGGTGTTTCCATTAGGTTTGCAGTAAGTACTTTGGTTTAAAATTGAAATGCATACTCTTTGTATTGTCAAAGCATTGTATGCACTGCGATAACAACTTTGTTTCCTTGATGTATAGAGGCATGAAACAACTTTCAGTCATCTCGGAATCATGTGGGAAGTTAACCTAAGCTGTTTCCATTAGGTTTGCAGTAAGTACTTTGGTGTAAAATTGAAATGTATACTCTTTGTATTGTCAAAGCATTGTATGCACTGAGATAACAACTTTTTTGTCTTGATGTCAAGAGGCATGAAACAACTTTCAGTCATCTCAGAATCATGTGGGAAGTTAACCTAAGGTGTTTCCATTAGGTTTGCACTAAGTACTTTGGTGTAAAATTGAAGTGTATACTATTTGTATTGTCAAAGCATTGTATGCACTGAGATAACAACTTTGTTGTCTTGATGTATAGAGGCATGAAACACCTTTCAAACTGCTCATAATCATGTTGGAAGTTAACCAAAGGTGTTTGCATTAGGTTTGCAGTCAGGACTTTTCAGGACAATTGAAGTGTATACTACTGTTACGTCAAAGCATTGTATGCACTGAGATAACAACTTTTTTGTCTTAATGTCTAAAGGCATGAAACAACTTTCAGTCATCTCAGAATCATGTGGGAAGTTAACCTAAGGTGTTTCCATTAGGTTTTCAGTAAGTTCTTTGGTGTAAAATTGAAATGTATACTATTTGTATTGTCAAAGCATTGGAAGCACTGAGAAAAGAACTTTTTTGTCTTGACGATCAGAGGCATGAAACTACTTTCAAACTACTCATAATCATGTGGGAAGTTGAACTAAGGTGTTTTCATTAGGTTTGCACTAAGTACTTTGGTGCAAAATTCAAATGTATAATACTTTTAATGTCAAAGCACTCTAATCTCTGAGAAATCAACTTTTTTGTCTTTATGTACAGAGGCATGAAACAACTTGCAGACATTTCAGAATCATGTGGGAAGTTAACCTAAGGTGTTTCCATTCGGTTTGCCCTAAGTACTTTGGTGTAAAATTGAAATGTATACTATTTGTATTGCAAAGCACTGGAAGCACTGAGAAAAAAACTTTTTTGTCTTGATGTATATAGGCATGAAACAACTTTCAAACTGCTCATAATCATGTGGGAAGTTAACCTAAGCTGTTTCCATTAGGTTTGCAGTAAGTACTTTGGTGTAAAATTGAAATGTATACTCTTTGTATTGTCAAAGCATTGTATGCACTGAGATAACAACTTTTTTGTCTTGATGTCAAGAGGCATGAAACAACTTTCAGTCATCTCAGAGTCATGTGGGAAGTTAACCTAAGGTGTTTCCATTAGGTTTGCACTAAGTACTTTGGTGTAAAATTGAAGTGTATACTATTTGTATTGTCAAAGCATTGTATGCACTGAGATAACAACTTTGTTGTCTTGATGTATAGAGGCATGAAACACCTTTCAAACTGCTCATAATCATGTTGGAAGTTAACCAAAGGTGTTTGCATTAGGTTTGCAGTCAGGACTTTTCAGGACAATTGAAGTGTATACTACTGTTACGTCAAAGCATTGTATGCACTGAGATAACAACTTTTTTGTCTTAATGTCTAAAGGCATGAAACAACTTTCAGTCATCTCAGAATCATGTGGGAAGTTAACCTAAGGTGTTTCCTTTAGGTTTTCAGTAAGTTCTTTGGTGTAAAATTGAAATGTATACTATTTGTATTGTCAAAGCATTGGAAGCACTGAGAAAAGAACTTTTTTGTCTTGACGATCAGAGGCATGAAACTACTTTCAAACTACTCATAATCATGTGGGAAGTTGAACTAAGGTGTTTTCATTAGGTTTGCACTAAGTACTTTGGTGCAAAATTCAAATGTATAATACTTTTAATGTCAAAGCACTCTAATCTCTGAGAAATCAACTTTTTTGTCTTTATGTACAGAGGCATGAAACAACTTGCAGACATTTCAGAATCATGTGGGAAGTTAACCTAAGGTGTTTCCATTCGGTTTGCCCTAAGTACTTTGGTGTAAAATTGAAATGTATACTATTTGTATTGCAAAGCACTGGAAGCACTGAGAAAAAAACTTTTTTGTCTTGATGTATATAGGCATGAAACAACTTTCAAACTGCTCATAATCATGTGGGAAGTTAACCAAAGGTGTTTCCATTAGGTTTGCAGTAAGTACTTTGGTTTAAAATTGAAATGCATACTCTTTGTATTGTCAAAGCATTGTATGCACTGCGATAACAACTTTGTTGCCTTGATGTATAGAGGCATGAAACAACTTTCAGTCATCTCAGAATCATGTGGGAAGTTAACCTAAGCTGTTTCCATTAGGTTTACAGTAAGTACTTTGGTGTAAAATTGAAATGTATACTCTTTGTATTGTCAAAGCATTGTATGCACTGAGATAACAACTTTTTTGTCTTGATGTCAAGAGGCATGAAACAACTTTCAGTCATCTCAGAATCATGTGGGAAGTTAACCTAAGGTGTTTCCATTAGGTTTGCACTAACTACTTTGGTGTAAAATTGAAGTGTATACTATTTGTATTGTCAAAGCATTGTATGCACTGAGATAACAACTTTGTTGTCTTGATGTATAGAGGCATGAAACACCTTTCAAACTGCTCATAATCATGTTGGAAGTTAACCAAAGGTGTTTGCATTAGGTTTGCAGTAAGTTCTTTGGTGTAAAATTGAAATGTATACTATTTGTATTGTCAAAGCTTTGGAAGCACTGAGAAAAGAACTTTTTTGTCTTGATCAGCAGAGGCATGAAACTACTCTCAAACTACTCATAATCATGTGGGAAGTTGAACTAAGGTGTTTCCATTAGGTTTGCACTAAGTACTTTGGTGTAAAATTCAAATGTATAATACTTTTAATGTGAAAGCACTCTAATCTCTGAGAAATCAACTTTTTTGTCTTTATGTACAGAGGCATGAAACAACTTGCAGACATTTCAGAATCATGTGGGAAGTTAACCTAAGGTGTTTCCATTAGGTTTGCAGTAAGTACTTTGGTGTAAAATTGAAATGTATACTCTTTCTATTGTCAAAGCACTGTATGCACTGAGATAACAACTTTTTTGTCTTGATGTCTAGAGGCATGAAATAACTTTCAGTCATCTCAGAATCATGTGGGAAGTTAACCTAAGGTGTTTCCATTAGGTTTGCACTAAGTACTTTGGTGTAAAATTGAAATGTATACTATTTGTATTGCAAAGCTTTGGAAGCACTGAGAAAAGAACTTTTTTGTCTTGATGTATATAGGCATGAAACAACTTTCAAACTGCTCATAATCATGTGGGAAGTTAACCAAAGGTGTTTCCATCAAGTTTGCAGTAAGTACTTTGGTTTAAAATTGAAATGCATACTCTTTGTATTGTCAAAGCATTGTATGCACTGAGATAACAACTTTGTTGTCTTGATGTATAGAGGCATGAAACAACTTTCAGTCATCTCAGAATCATGTGGGAAGTTAACCTAAGCTGTTTCCATTAGGTTTGCAGTAAGTACTTTGGTGTAAAATTGAAATGTATACTCTTTGTATTGTCAAAGCATTGTATGCACTGAGATAACAGCTTTTTTGTCTTAATGTCTAGAGGCATGAAACAACTTTCAGTCATCTCACAATCATGTGGGAAGTTAACCTGAGGTGTTTCCATTAGGTTTGCACTAAGTACTTTGGTGTAAAATTGAAATGTATACTATTTCTACTGACAAAGCATTGTGTGCACTGAGATAACAACTTTGTTGTCTTGATGTATAGAGGCATGAAAAAACTTTCAAACTGCTCATAATCATGAGGGAAGTTAACCAAAGGTGTTTCCATTAGGTTTGCAGTCAGGACTTTTCAGTACAGTTTAAGTGTATACTACTGTTACGTCAAAGCATTGTATGCACTGAGATAACAACTTTTTTGTCTTAATGTCTAAAGGCATGAAACAACTTTCAGTCATCTCAGAATCATGTGGGAAGTTAACCTAAGGTGTTTCCATTAGGTTTGCAGTAAGTTCTTTGGTGTAAAATTGAAATGTATACTATTTGTATTGTCAAAGCATTGGAAGCACTGAGAAAAGAACTTTTTTGTCTTGAGGATCAGAGGCATGAAACTACTTTCAAACTACTCATAATCATGTGGGAAGTTGAACTAAGGTGTTTCCATTAGGTTTGCACTAAGTACTTTAGTGCAAAATTCAAATGTATAATACTTTTAATGTCAAAGCACTCTAATCTCTGAGAAATCAACTTTTTTGTCTTTATGTACAGAGGCATGAAACAACTTGCAGACATTTCAGAATCATGTGGGAAGTTAACCAAAGGTGTTTCCATCAGGTTTGCAGTAAGTACTTTGGTTTAAAATTGAAATGCATACTCTTTGTAGTGTCAAAGCATTGTATGCACTGAGATAACAACTTTGTTGTCTTGATGTATAGAGGCATGAAACAACTTTCAGTCATCTCAGAATCATGTGGGAAGTTAACCTAAGGTGTTTCCATTAGGTTTGCACTGAGTACTTTGGTGTAAAATTGAAGTGTATACTATTTGTATTGTCAAAGCATTGTATGCACTGAGATAACCAACTTTGTTGTCTTGATGTATAGAGGCATGAAACAGCTTTCAAACTGCTCATAATCATGTTGTAAGTCAACCAAAGGTGTTTGCATTAGGTTTGCAGTCAGGACTTTTCAGGACAATTGAAGTGTATACTACTGTTACATCAAAGCGTTGTATGCACTGAGATAACAACTTTTTTGTCTTAATATCTAGAGGCATGAAACAACTTTCAGTCATCTCAGAATCATGTGGGAAGTTAACCTGAGGTGTATCCATTAGGTTTGCTCTAAGTACTTTGGTGTAAAATTGAAATGTATACTATTTCTACTGACAAAGCATTGTATGCACTGAGATAACAACTTTGTTGTCTTGATGTATAGAGGCATGAAAAAACTTTCAAACTGCTCATAATCATGAGGGAAGTTAACCAAAGGTGTTTCCATTAGGTTTGCAGTCAGGACTTTTCAGTACAATTTAAGTGTATACTACTGTTACGTCAAAGCATTGTATGCACTGAGATAACAACTTTTTTGTCTTAATGTCTAAAGGCATGAAACAACTTTCAGTCATCTCAGAATCATGTGGGAAGTTAACCTAAGGTGTTTCCATTAGGTTTGCAGTAAGTTCTTTGGTGTAAAATTGAAATGTATACTATTTGTATTGTCAAAGCTTTGGAAGCACTGAGAAAAGAACTTTTTTGTCTTGATGAGCAGAGGCATGAAACTACTTTCAAACTATTCATGATCATGTGGGAAGTTGAACGAAGGTGTTTCCTTTAGGTTTGCACTAAGTACTTTGGTGTAAAATTCAAATGTATAATACTTCTAATGTGAAAGCACTCTAATCTCTGAGAAATCAACTTTTTTGTCTTTATGTACAGAGGCATGAAACAACTTGCAGACATTTCAGAATCATGTGGGAAGTTAACCTAAGGTGTTTCCATTAGGTTTGCAGTAAGTACTTTGGTGTAAAATTGAAATGTATACTCTTTGTATTGTCAAAGAATTCTATGCTCTGAGATAACAACTTTTTTGTCTTGATGTCTAGAGGCATGAAACAACTTTCAGTCATCTCAGAATCATGTGGGAAGTTAACCTAAGGTGTTTCCATTAGGTTTGCACTCAGTACTTTGGTGTAAAATTGAAATGTATACTATTTGTATTGCAAAGCTTTGTAAGCACTGAGAAAAGAACTTTTTTGTCTTGATGTATATAGGCATGAAACAACTTTCAAACTGCTCATAATCATGTGGGAAGTTAACCAAAGGTGTTTCCATGAGGTTTGCAGTAAGTACTTTGGTTTAAAATTGAAATGCATACTCTTTGTGTTGTCAAAGCATTGTATGCACTGGGATAACAACTTTGTTGTCTTGATGTATAGAGGCATGAAACAACTTTCAGTCATCTCAGAATCATGTGGGAAGTTAACCTAAGCTGTTTCCATTAGGTTTGCAGTAAGTACTTTGGTGTAAAATTGAAATGTATACTCTTTGTATTGTCAAAGCATTGTATGCACTGAGATAACAACTTTTTTGTCTTAATGTCTAGAGGCATGAAACAACTTTCAATCATCTCAGAATCATGTGGGAAGTTAACCTGAGGTGTTTCCATTAGGTTTGCACTAAGTACTTTGGTGTAAAATTCAAATGTATACTATTTCTACTGACAAAGCATTGTATGCACTGAGATAACAACTTTGTTGTCTTGATGTATAGAGGCATGAAAAAACTTTCAACCTGCTCATAATCATGAGGGAAGTTAACCAAAGGTGTTTCCATTAGGTTTGCAGTCAGGACTTTTCAGTACAATTTAAGTGTATACTACTGTTACGTCAAAGCATTGTATGCACTGAGATAACAACTTTTTTGTCTTAATGTCTAAAGGCATGAAACAACTTTCAGTCATCTCAGAATCATGTGGGAAGTGAACCTAAGGTGTTTCCTTTAGGTTTGCAGTAAGAACTTTGGTGTAAAAGTGAAATGTATACTCTTTGTATTTTCAAAGCATTGTATGCACTGAGATAACAACTTTTTTGTCTTGATGTCTAGAGGCATGAAACAACTTTCAGTCATCTCAGAATCATGTGGGAAGTTAACCTGAGGTGTTTCCATTAGGTTTGCACTAAGTACTTTGGTGTAAAATTGAAATGTATACTCTTTGTATTTTCAAAGCATTGTATGCACTGAGATAACAACTTTTTTGTCTTGATGTCTAGAGGCATGAAACAACTTTCAGTCATCTCAGAATCATGTGGGAAGTTAACCTGAGGTGTTTCCATTAGGTTTGCACTAAGTACTTTGGTGTAAAATTGAAATGTATACTATTTGTACTGACAAAGCAATGTATGCACTGAGATAACAACTTTGTTGCCTTGATGTATAGAGGCATGAAAAAACTTTCAAACTACTCATAATCATGAGGGAAGTTAACCAAAGGTGTTTCCATTAGGTTTGCAGTCAGGAATTTTCAGGGCAATTGATGTGTATACTACTGTTACGTCAAAGCATTGTATGCACTGAGATAACAACTTTTTTGTCTTAATGTCTAAAGGCATGAAACAACTTTCAGTCATCTCAGAATCATGTGGGAAGTTAACCTAAGGTGTTTCCATTAGGTTTGCAGAAAGTTCTTTGGTGTAAAATTGAAATGTATACTATTTCTATTGTCAAAGCATTGGAAGCACTGAGAAAAGAACTTTTTTGTCTTGATGAGCAGAGGCATGAAACTACTTTCAAACTACTCATAATCATGTGGGAAGTTGAACTAAGGTGTTTCCATTAGGTTTGCACTAAGTACTTTGGTGTAAAATTCAAATGTATAATACTTTTAATGTCAAAGCACTCTAATCCCTGAGAAATCAACTTTTTTGTCTTTATGTGCAAAGGTATGAAACAACTTGCAGACATTTCAGAATCATGTGGGAAGTTAACCTAAGGTGTTTCCATTAGGTTTGCAGTAAGTACTTTGGTGTAAAATTGAAATATATACTCTTTGTATTGTCAAAGCATTGTATGCACTGAGATAACAACTTTTTTGTCTTGATGTCTAGAGGCATGAAACAACTATCAGTCATCTCAGAATCATGTGGGAAGTTAACCTAAGGTGTTTCCATTAGGTTTGCACTAAGTAGTTTGGTGTAAAATTGAAATGTATACTATTTGTATTGCAAAGCTTTGGAAGCACTGAGAAAAGAACTTTTTTGTCTTGATGCATATAGGCATGAAACAACTTTCAAACTGCACATAAACATGTGGGAAGTTAACCAAAGGTGTTTCCATTAGGTTTGCACTAAGTACTTTGGTTTAAAATTGAAATGCATACTCTTTGTATTGTCCAAGCATTGTATGCACTGAGATAACAACTTTGTTGTCTTGATGTCTAGAGGCATGAAACAACTTTCAGTCATCTCAGAATCATGTGGGAAGTTAACCTAAGGTGTTTCCATTAGGTTTACAGTAAGTACTTTGGTGTAAAATTGAAATGTATACTATTTGTATTGTCAAAGCATTGGAAGCACTGAGAAAAGAACTTTTTTGTCTTGATGAGCAGAGGCATGAAACTACTTTCAAACTACTCATAATCATGTGGGAAGTTGAACTAAGGTGTTTGCATTAGGTTTGCACTAAGGACTTCGGTGTAAAATTCAAATGTATAATACTTTTAATGTCAAAGCACTCTAATCTCTGAGAAATCAACTTTTTTGTCGTTATGTACAGAGGCATGAAACAACTTGCAGACATTTCAGAATCATGTGGGAAGTTAACCTAAGCTGTTTCCATTAGGTTTGCACTAAGTACTTTGGTGTAAAATTGAAATGTATACTATTTGTATTGTCAAAACATTGGAAGCACTGAGAAAAGAACTTTTTTGTCTTGACGAGCAGAGGCATGAAACTACTTTCAAACTACTCATAATCATGTGGGAAGTTGAACTAAGGTGTTTCCTTTAGGTTTGCACTAAGTACTTTGGTGTAAAATTCAAATGTATAATACTTTTAATGTCAAAGCACTCTATTCTCTGAGAAATCAACTTTTTTGTCTTTATGTACAGAGGCATGAAACAACTTGCAGACATTTCAGAATCATGAGGGAAGTTAACCTAAGGTGTTTCCATTAGGTTTGCAGTAAGCACTTTGGTGTAAAATTGAAATGTATACTCTTTGTATTTTCAAAGCATTGTATGCACTGACATAACAACTTTTTTGTCTTGATGTCTAGAGGCATGAAACAACTTTCAGTCATCTCAGAATCATGTTGGAAGTTAACCAAAGGTGTTTGCATTAGGTTTGCAGTCAGGACTTTTCAGGACAATTGAAGTGTATACTACTGTTACGTCAAAGCATTGTATGCACTGAGATAACAACTTTTTTGTCTTAATGTCTAAAGGCATGAAACAAGTTTCAGTCATCTCAGAATCATGTGGGAAGTTAACCTAAGGTGTTTCCATTAGGTTTGCAGTAAGTTCATTGGTGTAAAATTGAAATGTATACTATTTGTATTGTCAAGGCATTGGAAGAACTGAGAAAAGAACTTTTTTGTCTTGATGAGCAGAGGCATGAAACTACTTTCAAACTACTCATAATCATGTGGGAAGTTGAACTACGGTGTTTCCATTAGGTTTGCACTAAGTACTTTGGTGTAAAATTCAAATGTATAATACTTTTAATGTCAAAGCACTCTAATCTCTGAGAAATCAACTTTTTTGTCTTTATGTACAGAGGCATGAAACAACTTGCAGACATTTCAGAATCATGTGGGAAGTTAACCTTAGGTGTTTCCATTAGGTTTTCAGTAAGTACATTGGTGTAAAATTGAAATGTATACTATTTGTATTGCAAAGCACTGGAAGCACTGAGAAAAGAACTTTTTTGTCTTGATGTATATACTTCACTTTGGTGTAAAATTGAAATGTATACTCTTTGTATTGTCAAAGAATTGTATGCACTGAGATAACAACTTTTTTGTCTTGATGTCTAGAGGCATGAAACAACTTTCAGTCATCTCACAATCATGTGGGAAGTTAACCTAAGGTGTTTCCATTAGGTTTGCACTAAGTACTTTGGTGTAAAATTCAAATGTATAATACTTTTAATGTCAAAGCACTCTATTCTCTGAGAAATCAACTTTTTTGTCTTTATCTACAGAGGCATGAAACAACTTGCAGACATTTCAGAATCATGTGGGAAGTTAACCTAAGGTGTTTCCATTAGGTTTGCAGTAAGCACTTTGGTGTAAAATTGAAATGTATACTATTTGTACTGACAAAGCATTGGAAACACTGAGAAAAGAACATATTTTGTCTTGATGAGCAGAGGCATGAAACTACTTTCAAACTACTCATAATCATGTGGGAAGTTGAACTAAGGTGTTTCCATTAAGTTTGCACTAAGTACTTTGGTGTAAAATTCAAATGTATAATACTTTTAATGTCAAAGTACTCTAATCTCTGAGAAATCAACTTTTTTGTCTTTATGTACAGAGGCATGAAACAACTTGCAGACATTTCAGAATCATGTGGGAAGTTAACCTAAGGTGTTTCCATTAGGTTTGCAGTAAGTACTTTGGTGTAAAATTGAAATGTATACTCTTTTTATTGTCAAAGCATTGTATGCACTGAGATAACAACTTTTTTGTCTTGATGTCTAGAGGCATGAAACAACTTTCAGTCATCTCAGAATCATGTGGGAAGTTAACCTAAGATGTTTCCATTAGGTTTGCACTAAGTACTTTGGTGTAAAATTCAAATGTATAATACTTTTAATGTCAAACCACTCTTCTCTGAGAAATCAACTTTTTTGTCTTTATGTACAGAGGCATGAAACAACTTGCAGACATTTCAGAGTCATGAGGGAAGTTAACCTAAGGTGTTTCCATTAGGTTTGCAGTAAGCACTTTGGTGTAAAATTGAAATGTATACTCTTTGTATTTTCAAAGCGTTGTATGCACTGAGATAACAACTTTTTTGTCTTGATGTCTAGAGGCATGAAACAACTTTCAGTCATCTCAGAATCATGTGGGAAGTTAACCTGAGGTGTTTCCATTAGGTTTGCACTAAGTACTTTGGTGTAAAATTGAAATGTATACTATTTGTACTGACAAAGCATTGTATGCACTGAGATAACAACTTTGTTGTCTTGATGTATAGAGGCATGAAAAAACTTTCAAACTGCTCATAATCATGAGGGAAGTTAACCAAAGGTGTTTCCATTAGGTTTGCAGTAAGTTCTTTGGTGTAAAATTGAAATGTATACTATTTGTATTGTCAAAGCTTTGGAAACACTGAGAAAAGAACATTTTCTGTCTTGATGAGCAGAGGCATGAAACTACTTTCAACCTATTCATAATCATGTGGGAAGTTGAACTAAGGTGTTTCCATTAAGTTTGCACTAAGTACTTTGGTGTAAAATTCAAATGTATAATACTTTTAATGTCAAAGCACTCTAATCTCTGAGAAATCAACTTCTTTGTCTTTATGTACAGAGGCATGAAACAACTTGCAGACATTTCAGAATCATGTGGGAAGTTAACCTAAGGTGTTTCCATTAGGTTTGCAGTAAGTACTTTGGTGTAAAATTGAAATGTATACTCTTTTTATTGTCAAAGCATTGTATGCACTGAGATAACAACTTTTTTGTCTTGATGTCTAGAGGCATGAAACAACTTTCAGTCATCTCAGAATCATGTGGGAAGTTAACCTAAGGTGTTTCCATTAGGTTTGCACTAAGTACTTTGGTGTAAAATTCAAATGTATAATACTTTTAATGTCAAACCACACTTCTCTGAGAAATCAACTTTTTTGTCTTTATGTACAGAGGCATGAAACAACTTGCAGACATTTCAGAGTCATGAGGGAAGTTAACCTAAGGTGTTTCCATTAGGTTTGCAGTAAGCACTTTGGTGTAAAATTGAAATGTATACTCTTTGTATTTTCAAAGCGTTGTATGCACTGAGATAACAACTTTTTTGTCTTGATGTCTAGAGGCATGAAACAACTTTCAGTCATCTCAGAATCATGTGGGAAGTTAACCTGAGGTGTTTCCATTAGGTTTGCACTAAGTACTTTGGTGTAAAATTGAAATGTATACTATTTGTACTGACAAAGCATTGTATGCACTGAGATAACAACTTTGTTGTCTTGATGTATAGAGGCATGAAAAAACTTTCAAACTGCTCATAATCATGAGGGAAGTTAACCAAAGGTGTTTCCATTAGGTTTGCAGTAAGTTCTTTGGTGTAAAATTGAAATGTATACTATTTGTATTGTCAAAGCTTTGGAAACACTGAGAAAAGAACATTTTTTGTCTTGATGAGCAGAGGCATGAAACTACTTTTAAACTATTCATAATCATGTGGGAAGTTGAACTAAGGTGTTTCCATTAAGTTTGCACTAAGTACTTTGGTGTAAAATTCAAATGTATAATACTTTTAATGTCAAAGCACTCTAATCTCTGAGAAATCAACTTTTTTGTCTTTATGTACAGAGGCATGAAACAACTTGCAGACATTTCAGAATCATGTGGGAAGTTAACCTAAGGTGTTTCCATTAGGTTTGCAGTAAGTACTTTGGTGTAAAATTGAAATGTATACTCTTTGTATTGTCAAAGCATTGTATGCACTGAGATAACAACTTTGTTGTCTTGATGTCTAGAGGCATGAAACAACTTTCAAACTGCTCATAATCATGTTGGAAGGTAACCAAAGCTGTTTGCATTAGGTTTGCAGTCAGGACTTTTCAGGGCAATTGAAGTGTATACTACTGTTACATCAAAGCATTGTATGCACTGAGATAACAACTTTTTTGTCTTAATGTCTAGAGGCATGAAACAACTTTCAGTCATCTCAGAATCATGTGGGAAGTTAACCTAAGGTGTT
This sequence comes from Mobula birostris, assembly GCF_030028105.1. Taxonomy (NCBI): domain Eukaryota; kingdom Metazoa; phylum Chordata; class Chondrichthyes; order Myliobatiformes; family Myliobatidae; genus Mobula; species Mobula birostris. The sequence continues at coordinate 70,960 of NW_027278298.1, forward strand.
TCCTTTAGGTTTGCACTAAGTACTTTGGTGTAAAATTGAAATGTATACTATTTGTATTGTCAAAGCTTTGGAAGCACTGAGAAAAGAACTTTTTTGTCTTGACGAGCAGAGGCATGAAACTACTTTCAAACTACTCATAATCATGTGGGAAGTTGAACTAAGGTGTTTTGTTTAGGTTTGCACTGAGTACTTTGGTGTAAAATTCAAATGTATAATACTTTTAATGTCAAAGCACTCTAATCTCTGAGAAATCAACTTTTTTGTCTTTATGTACAGAGGCATGAAACAACTTGCAGACATTTCAGAATCATGTGGGAAATTAACCTAAGGTGTTTCCATTAGTTTTGCAGTAAGTACTTTGGTGTAAAATTGAAATGTATACTCTTTGTATTGTCAAAGCATTGTATGCACTGAGATAACAACTTTTTTGTCTTGATGTCTAGAGGCATGAAACAACTTTCAGTCATCTCAGAATCATGTGGGAAGTTAACCTAAGGTGTTTCCATTAGGTTTGCACTAAGTACTTTGGAGTAAAATTGAAATGTATACTATTTGTATTCCAAAGCTTTGTAAGCACTGAGAAAAGAACTTTTTTGTCTTGATGTATTTTGGCATGAAACAACTTTCAAACAGCTCATAATCATGTGGGAAGTTAACCAAAGGTGTTTCCATTAGGTTTGCAGTAAGTACTTTGGTTTAAAATTGAAATGTATACTCTTTGTATTGTCAAAGCATTGCATGCACTGAGATAACAACTTTTTTGTCTTGATGTGTAGAGGCATGAAACAACTTTCAGTCATCTCACAATCATGTGGGAAGTTAACCTAAGGTGTTTCCATTAGGTTTGCACTAAGTACTTTGGTGTAAAATTCAAATGTATAATACTTTTAATGTCAAAGTGCTCTATTCTCTGAGATATCAACTTTTTTGTCTTTAAGTACAGAGGCATGAAACAACTTGCAGACATTTCAGAATCATGTGGGAAGTTAACCTAAGGTGTTTCCATTAGGTTTGCAGGAAGTACTTTGGTGTAAAATTGAAATGTATACTCTTTGTATTTTCAAAGCATTGTATGCACTGAGATAACAACTTTTTTGTCTTGATGTCTAGAGGCATGAAACAACTTTCAGTCATCTCAGAATCATGTGGGAAGTTAATCTGAGGTGTTTCCATTAGGTTTGCACTAAGCACTTTGGTGTAAAATTGAAATATATACTATTTGCATTGCAAAGCTTTGTAAGCACTGAGAAAAGAACTTTTTTGTCTTGATGTATATAGGCATGAAACAACTTTCAAACTGCTCATAATCATGTGGGAAGTTAACCTAAGGTGTTTCCATTAGCTTTGCACTAAGTACTTTGGTTTAAAATTCAAATGCATACTCTTTGTATTCTCAAAGCACTGTATGCACTGAGATAACAACTTTGTTTTATTGATGTATAGAGGCATGAAACAACTTTCAGTCATCTCAGAATCATGTGGGACGTTAACCTAAGGTGTTTCCATTAGGTTTGCACTGAGTACTTTGGTGTAAAATTCAAATCTATAATACTTTAATGTCAAAGCACTCTATTCTCTGAGAAATCAACTTTTTTGTCTTTATGTACAGAGGCATGAAACAACTTGCAGACATTTCAGAATCATGAGGGAAGTTAACCTAAGGTGTTTCCATTAGGTTTGCAGTAAGCACTTTGGTGTAAAATTGAAATGTATACTCTTTGTATTTTCAAAGCGTTGTATGCACTGAGATAACAACTTTTTTGTCTTGATGTCTAGAGGCATGAAACAACTTTCAGTCATCTCAGAATCATGTGGGAAGTTAACCTGAGGTGTTTCCATTAGGTTTGCACTAAGTACTTTGGTGTAAAATTGAAATGTATACTATTTGTACTGACAAAGCATTGGAAACACTGAGAAAAGAACATATTTTGTCTTGATGAGCAGAGGCATGAAACTACTTTCAAACTACTCATAATCATGTGGGAAGTTGAACTAAGGTGTTTCCATTAAGTTTGCACTAAGTACTTTGGTGTAAAATTCAAATGTATAATACTTTTAATGTCAAAGCACTCTAATCTCTGAGAAATCAACTTTTTTGTCTTTATGTACAGAGGCATGAAACAACTTGCAGACATTTCAGAATCATGTGGGAAGTTAACCTAAGGTGTTTCCATTAGGTTTGCAGTAAGTACTTTGGTGTAAAATTGAAATGTATACTCTTTTTATTGTCAAAGCATTGTATGCACTGAGATAACAACTTTTTTGTCTTGATGTCTAGAGGCATGAAACAACTTTCAGTCATCTCAGAATCATGTGGGAAGTTAACCTAAGGTGTTTCCATTAGGTTTGCACTAAGTACTTTGGTGTAAAATTCAAATGTATAATACTTTTAATGTCAAAGCACTCTTCTCTGAGAAATCAACTTTTTTGTCTTTATGTACAGAGGCATGAAACAACTTGCAGACATTTCAGAGTCATGAGGGAAGTTAACCTAAGGTGTTTCCATTAGGTTTGCAGTAAGCACTTTGGTGTAAAATTGAAATGTATACTCTTTGTATTTTCAAAGCGTTGTATGCACTGAGATAACAACTTTTTTGTCTTGATGTCTAGAGGCATGAAACAACTTTCAGTCATCTCAGAATCATGTGGGAAGTTAACCTGAGGTGTTTCCATTAGGTTTGCACTAAGTACTTTGGTGTAAAATTGAAATGTATACTATTTGTACTGACAAAGCATTGTATGCACTGAGATAACAACTTTGTTGTCTTGATGTATAGAGGCATGAAAAAACTTTCAAACTGCTCATAATCATGAGGGAAGTTAACCAAAGGTGTTTCCATTAGGTTTGCAGTAAGTTCTTTGGTGTAAAATTGAAATGTATACTATTTGTATTGTCAAAGCTTTGGAAACACTGAGAAAAGAACATTTATTGTCTTGATGAGCAGAGGCATGAAACTACTTTCAAACTATTCATAATCATGTGGGAAGTTGAACTAAGGTGTTTCCATTAAGTTTGCACTAAGTACTTTGGTGTAAAATTCAAATGTATAATACTTTTAATGTCAAAGCACTCTAATCTCTGAGAAATCAACTTTTTTGTCTTTATGTACAGAGGCATGAAACAACTTGCAGACATTTCAGAATCATGTGGGAAGTTAACCTAAGCTGTTTCCATTAGGTTTGCAGTAAGTACTTTGATGTAAAATTGAAATGTATACTCTTTGTATTTTCAAAGCATTGTATGCACTGAGATAACAACTTTTTTGTCTTGATGTCTAGAGGCATGAAATAACTTTCAGTCATCTCAGAATCATGTGGGAAGTTAACCTAAGGTGTTTCCATTAGGTTTGCACTAAGTACTTTGGTGTAAAATTGAAATGTATACTATTTGTATTGCAAAGCTTTGGAAGCACTGAGAAAAGAACTTTTTTGTCTTGATGTATATAGGCATGAAACAACTTTCAAACTGCTCATAATCATGTGGGAAGTTAACCAAAGGTGTTTCCATCAAGTTTGCAGTAAGTACTTTGGTTTAAAATTGAAATGCATACTCTTTGTATTGTCAAAGCATTGTATGCACTGAGATAACAACTTTGTTGTCTTGATGTATAGAGGCATGAAACAACTTTCAGTCATCTCAGAATCATGTGGGAAGTTAACCTAAGCTGTTTCCATTAGGTTTGCAGTAAGTACTTTGGTGTAAAATTGAAATGTATACTCTTTGTATTGTCAAAGCATTGTATGCACTGAGATAACAGCTTTTTTGTCTTAATGTCTAGAGGCATGAAACAACTTTCAGTCATCTCACAATCATGTGGGAAGTTAACCTGAGGTGTTTCCATTAGGTTTGCACTAAGTACTTTGGTGTAAAATTGAAATGTATACTATTTCTACTGACAAAGCATTGTGTGCACTGAGATAACAACTTTGTTGTCTTGATGTATACAGGCATGAAAAAACTTTCAAACTGCTCATAATCATGAGGGAAGTTAACCAAAGGTGTTTCCATTAGGTTTGCAGTCAGGACTTTTCAGTACAGTTTAAGTGTATACTACTGTTACGTCAAAGCATTGTATGCACTGAGATAACAACTTTTTTGTCTTAATGTCTAAAGGCATGAAACAACTTTCAGTCATCTCAGAATCATGTGGGAAGTTAACCTAAGGTGTTTCCATTAGGTTTGCAGTAAGTTCTTTGGTGTAAAATTGAAATGTATACTATTTGTATTGTCAAAGCATTGGAAGCACTGAGAAAAGAACTTTTTTGTCTTGAGGATCAGAGGCATGAAACTACTTTCAAACTACTCATAATCATGTGGGAAGTTGAACTAAGGTGTTTCCATTAGGTTTGCACTAAGTACTTTAGTGCAAAATTCAAATGTATAATACTTTTAATGTCAAAGCACTCTAATCTCTGAGAAATCAACTTTTTTGTCTTTATGTACAGAGGCATGAAACAACTTGCAGACATTTCAGAATCATGTGGGAAGTTAACCAAAGGTGTTTCCATCAGGTTTGCAGTAAGTACTTTGGTTTAAAATTGAAATGCATACTCTTTGTAGTGTCAAAGCATTGTATGCACTGAGATAACAACTTTGTTGTCTTGATGTATAGAGGCATGAAACAACTTTCAGTCATCTCAGAATCATGTGGGAAGTTAACCTAAGGTGTTTCCATTAGGTTTGCACTGAGTACTTTGGTGTAAAATTGAAGTGTATACTATTTGTATTGTCAAAGCATTGTATGCACTGAGATAACCAACTTTGTTGTCTTGATGTATAGAGGCATGAAACACCTTTCAAACTGCTCATAATCATGTTGTAAGTCAACCAAAGGTGTTTGCATTAGGTTTGCAGTCAGGACTTTTCAGGACAATTGAAGTGTATACTACTGTTACATCAAAGCGTTGTATGCACTGAGATAACAACTTTTTTGTCTTAATATCTAGAGGCATGAAACAACTTTCAGTCATCTCAGAATCATGTGGGAAGTTAACCTGAGGTGTATCCATTAGGTTTGCTCTAAGTACTTTGGTGTAAAATTGAAATGTATACTATTTCTACTGACAAAGCATTGTATGCACTGAGATAACAACTTTGTTGTCTTGATGTATAGAGGCATGAAAAAACTTTCAAACTGCTCATAATCATGAGGGAAGTTAACCAAAGGTGTTTCCATTAGGTTTGCAGTCAGGACTTTTCAGTACAATTTAAGTGTATACTACTGTTACGTCAAAGCATTGTATGCACTGAGATAACAACTTTTTTGTCTTAATGTCTAAAGGCATGAAACAACTTTCAGTCATCTCAGAATCATGTGGGAAGTTAACCTAAGGTGTTTCCATTCGGTTTGCACTAAGTACTTTGGTGTAAAATTGAAATGTATACTATTTGTATTGCAAAGCACTGGAAGCACTGAGAAAATAACTTTTTTGTCTTGATGTATATAGGCATGAAACAACTTTCAAACTGCTCATAATCATGTGGGAGGTTAACCAAAGGTGTTTCCATTAGGTTTGCAGTAAGTACTTTGGTTTAAAATTGAAATGCATACTCTTTGTATTGTCAAAGCATTGTATGCACTGCGATAACAACTTTGTTGCCTTGATGTATAGAGGCATGAAACAACTTTCAGTCATCTCAGAATCATGTGGGAAGTTAACCTAAGGTGTTTCCATTAGGTTTGCACTAAGTACTTTGGTGTAAAATTGAAGTGTATACTATTTGTATTGTCAAAGCATTGTATGCACTGAGATATAAAACTTTGTTCTCTTGATGTATAGAGGCATGAAACACCTTTCAAACTGCTCATAATCATGTTGGAAGTTAACCAAAGGTGTTTGCATTAGGTTTGCAGTCAGGACTTTTCAGGACAATTGAAGTGTATACTACTGTTACGTCAAAGCATTGTATGCACTGAGATAACAACTTTTTTGTCTTAATGTCTGAAGGCATGAAAGAACTTTCAGTCATCTCAGAATCATGTGGGAAGTGAACCTAAGGTGTTTCCTTTAGGTTTGCAGTAAGAACTTTGGTGTAAAAGTGAAATGTATACTCTTTGTATTTTCAAAGCATTGTATGCACTGAGATAACAACTTTTTTGTCTTGATGTCTAGAGGCATGAAACAACTTTCAGTCATCTCAGAATCATGTGGGAAGTTAACCTGAGGTGTTTCCATTAGGTTTGCACTAAGTACTTTGGTGTAAAATTGAAATGTATACTCTTTGTATTTTCAAAGCATTGTATGCACTGAGATAACAACTTTTTTGTCTTGATGTCTAGAGGCATGAAACAACTTTCAGTCATCTCAGAATCATGTGGGAAGTTAACCTGAGGTGTTTCCATTAGGTTTGCACTAAGTACTTTGGTGTAAAATTGAAATGTATACTATTTGTACTGACAAAGCAATGTATGCACTGAGATAACAACTTTGTTGCCTTGATGTATAGAGGCATGAAAAAACTTTCAAACTACTCATAATCATGAGGGAAGTTAACCAAAGGTGTTTCCATTAGGTTTGCAGTCAGGAATTTTCAGGGCAATTGATGTGTATACTACTGTTACGTCAAAGCATTGTATGCACTGAGATAACAACTTTTTTGTCTTAATGTCTAAAGGCATGAAACAACTTTCAGTCATCTCAGAATCATGTGGGAAGTTAACCTAAGGTGTTTCCATTAGGTTTGCAGAAAGTTCTTTGGTGTAAAATTGAAATGTATACTATTTCTATTGTCAAAGCATTGGAAGCACTGAGAAAAGAACTTTTTTGTCTTGATGAGCAGAGGCATGAAACTACTTTCAAACTACTCATAATCATGTGGGAAGTTGAACTAAGGTGTTTCCATTAGGTTTGCACTAAGTACTTTGGTGTAAAATTCAAATGTATAATACTTTTAATGTCAAAGCACTCTAATCCCTGAGAAATCAACTTTTTTGTCTTTATGTGCAAAGGTATGAAACAACTTGCAGACATTTCAGAATCATGTGGGAAGTTAACCTAAGGTGTTTCCATTAGGTTTGCAGTAAGTACTTTGGTGTAAAATTGAAATATATACTCTTTGTATTGTCAAAGCATTGTATGCACTGAGATAACAACTTTTTTGTCTTGATGTCTAGAGGCATGAAACAACTATCAGTCATCTCAGAATCATGTGGGAAGTTAACCTAAGGTGTTTCCATTAGGTTTGCACTAAGTAGTTTGGTGTAAAATTGAAATGTATACTATTTGTATTGCAAAGCTTTGGAAGCACTGAGAAAAGAACTTTTTTGTCTTGATGCATATAGGCATGAAACAACTTTCAAACTGCACATAAACATGTGGGAAGTTAACCAAAGGTGTTTCCATTAGGTTTGCACTAAGTACTTTGGTTTAAAATTGAAATGCATACTCTTTGTATTGTCCAAGCATTGTATGCACTGAGATAACAACTTTGTTGTCTTGATGTCTAGAGGCATGAAACAACTTTCAGTCATCTCAGAATCATGTGGGAAGTTAACCTAAGGTGTTTCCATTAGGTTTACAGTAAGTACTTTGGTGTAAAATTGAAATGTATACTATTTGTATTGTCAAAGCATTGGAAGCACTGAGAAAAGAACTTTTTTGTCTTGATGAGCAGAGGCATGAAACTACTTTCAAACTACTCATAATCATGTGGGAAGTTGAACTAAGGTGTTTGCATTAGGTTTGCACTAAGGACTTCGGTGTAAAATTCAAATGTATAATACTTTTAATGTCAAAGCACTCTAATCTCTGAGAAATCAACTTTTTTGTCGTTATGTACAGAGGCATGAAACAACTTGCAGACATTTCAGAATCATGTGGGAAGTTAACCTAAGCTGTTTCCATTAGGTTTGCACTAAGTACTTTGGTGTAAAATTGAAATGTATACTATTTGTATTGTCAAAACATTGGAAGCACTGAGAAAAGAACTTTTTTGTCTTGACGAGCAGAGGCATGAAACTACTTTCAAACTACTCATAATCATGTGGGAAGTTGAACTAAGGTGTTTCCTTTAGGTTTGCACTAAGTACTTTGGTGTAAAATTCAAATGTATAATACTTTTAATGTCAAAGCACTCTATTCTCTGAGAAATCAACTTTTTTGTCTTTATGTACAGAGGCATGAAACAACTTGCAGACATTTCAGAATCATGAGGGAAGTTAACCTAAGGTGTTTCCATTAGGTTTGCAGTAAGCACTTTGGTGTAAAATTGAAATGTATACTCTTTGTATTTTCAAAGCATTGTATGCACTGACATAACAACTTTTTTGTCTTGATGTCTAGAGGCATGAAACAACTTTCAGTCATCTCAGAATCATGTGGGAAGTTAACCTGAGGTGTTTCCATTAGGTTTGCACTAAGTACTTTGGTGTAAAATTGAAATGTATACTATTTGTATTGTCAAAGCATTGTATGCACTGAGATAACAACTTTTTTGTCTTGATGTCTAGAGGCATGAAACAACTTTCAGTCATCTCAGAATCATATGGGAAGTTAACCTAAGGTGTTTCCAATAGGTTTGCACTAAGTACTTTGGTGTAAAATTGAAGTGTATACTATTTGTATTGTCAAAGCATTGTATGCACTGAGATAACAACTTTGTTGTCTTGATGTATAGAGGCATGAAACACCTTTCAAACTGCTCATAATCATGTTGGAAGTTAACCAAAGGTGTTTGCATTAGGTTTGCAGTCAGGACTTTTCAGGACAATTGAAGTGTATACTACTGTTACATCAAAGCATTGTATGCACTGAGATAACAACTTTTTTGTCTTAATGTCTAGAGGCATGAAACAACTTTCAGTCATCTCAGAATCATGTGGGAAGTTAACCTAAGGTGTTTCCTTTAGGTTTGCACTAAGTACTTTGGTGTAAAATTGAAATGTATACTATTTGTATTGTCAAAGCATTGGAAGCACTGAGAAAAGAACTTTTTTCTCTTGACGATCAGAGGCATGAATCTACTTTCAAACTGCTCATAATCATGTGGGAAGTTGAACTAAGGTGTTTCCTTTAGGTTTGCTCTAAGTACTTTGGTGTAAAATTCAAATGTATAATATTTTTAATGTCAAAGCACTCTATTCTCTGAGAAATCAACTTTTTTGTCTTTATGTACAGAGGCATGAAACAACTTGCAGACATTTCAGAATCATGAGGGAAGTTAACCTAAGGTGTTTCCATTAGGTTTGCAGTAAGCACTTTGGTGTAAAATTGAAATGTATACTCTTTGTATTTTCAAAGCATTGTATGCACTGAGATAACAACTTTTTTGTCTTGATGTCTAGAGTCATGAAACAACTTTCAGTCATCTCAGAATCATGTGGGAAGTTAACCTGAGGTGTTCCCATTAGGTTTGCACTAAGTACTTCGGTGTAAAATTGAAATGTATACTATTTGTATTTTCAAAGCATTGTATGCACTGAGATAACAACTTTTTTGTCTTGATGTCTAGAGGCATGAAACAACTTTCAGTCATCTCAGAATCATGTGGGAAGTTAACCTGAGGTGTTTCCATTAGGTTTGCACTAAGTACTTTGGTGTAAAATTGAAATGTATACTATTTGTACTGACAAAGCATTGTATGCACTGAGATAACAACTTTGTTGTCTTGATGTATAGAGGCAAGAAAAAACTTTCAAACTGCTCATAATCATGAGGGAAGTTCACCAAAGGTGTTTCCATTAGGTCTGCAGTCAGGACTTTTCAGTTCAATTTTAGTGTATACTACTGTTACGTCAAAGCATTGTATGCACTGAGATAACAACTTTTTTGTCTTAATGTCTAAAGGCATGAAACAAGTTTCAGTCATCTCAGAATCATGTGGGAAGTTAACCTAAGGTGTTTCCATTAGGTTTGCAGTAAGTTCATTGGTGTAAAATTGAAATGTATACTATTTGTATTGTCAAGGCATTGGAAGAACTGAGAAAAGAACTTTTTTGTCTTGATGAGCAGAGGCATGAAACTACTTTCAAACTACTCATAATCATGTGGGAAGTTGAACTACGGTGTTTCCATTAGGTTTGCACTAAGTACTTTGGTGTAAAATTCAAATGTATAATACTTTTAATGTCAAAGCACTCTAATCTCTGAGAAATCAACTTTTTTGTCTTTATGTACAGAGGCATGAAACAACTTGCAGACATTTCAGAATCATGTGGGAAGTTAACCTTAGGTGTTTCCATTAGGTTTTCAGTAAGTACATTGGTGTAAAATTGAAATGTATACTATTTGTATTGCAAAGCACTGGAAGCACTGAGAAAAGAACTTTTTTGTCTTGATGTATATACTTCACTTTGGTGTAAAATTGAAATGTATACTCTTTGTATTGTCAAAGAATTGTATGCACTGAGATAACAACTTTTTTCTCTTGATGTCTAGAGGCATGAAACAACTTTCAGTCATCTCACAATCATGTGGGAAGTTAACATAAGGTGTTTCCATTAGGTTTGCACTAAGTACTTTGGTGTAAAATTCAAATGTATAATACTTTTAATGTCAAAGCACTCTATTCTCTGAGAAATCAACTTTTTTGTCTTTATCTACAGAGGCATGAAACAACTTGCAGACATTTCAGAATCATGTGGGAAGTTAACCAAAGGTGTTTCCATTAGGTTTGCAGTAAGCACTTTGGTGTAAAATTGAAATGTGTACTATTTGTACTGACAAAGCATTGGAAACACTGAGAAAAGAACATATTTTGTCTTGATGAGCAGAGGCATGAAACTACTTTCAAACTACTCATAATCATGTGGGAAGTTGAACTAAGGTGTTTCCATTAAGTTTGCACTAAGTACTTTGGTGTAAAATTCAAATGTATAATACTTTTAATGTCAAAGCACTCTAATCTCTGAGAAATCAACTTTTTTGTCTTTATGTACAGAGGCATGAAACAACTTGCAGACATTTCAGAATCATGTGGGAAGTTAACCTAAGGTGTTTCCATTAGGTTTGCAGTAAGTACTTTGGTGTAAAATTGAAATGTATACTCTTTTTATTGTCAAAGCATTGTATGCACTGAGATAACAACTTTTTTGTCTTGATGTCTAGAGGCATGAAACAACTTTCAGTCATCTCAGAATCATGTGGGAAGTTAACCTAAGATGTTTCCATTAGGTTTGCACTAAGTACTTTGGTGTAAAATTCAAATGTATAATACTTTTAATGTCAAAGCACTCTTCTCTGAGAAATCAACTTTTTTGTCTTTATGTACAGAGGCATGAAACAACTTGCAGACATTTCAGAGTCATGAGGGAAGTTAACCTAAGGTGTTTCCATTAGGTTTGCAGTAAGCACTTTGGTGTAAAATTGAAATGTATACTCTTTGTATTTTCAAAGCGTTGTATGCACTGAGATAACAACTTTTTTGTCTTGATGTCTAGAGGCATGAAACAACTTTCAGTCATCTCAGAATCATGTGGGAAGTTAACCTGAGGTGTTTCCATTAGGTTTGCACTAAGTACTTTGGTGTAAAATTGAAATGTATACTATTTGTACTGACAAAGCATTGTATGCACTGAGATAACAACTTTGTTGTCTTGATGTATAGAGGCATGAAAAAACTTTCAAACTGCTCATAATCATGAGGGAAGTTAACCAAAGGTGTTTCCATTAGGTTTGCAGTAAGTTCTTTGGTGTAAAATTGAAATGTATACTATTTGTATTGTCAAAGCTTTGGAAACACTGAGAAAAGAACATTTTTTGTCTTGATGAGCAGAGGCATGAAACTACTTTCAAACTATTCATAATCATGTGGGAAGTTGAACTAAGGTGTTTCCATTAAGTTTGCACTAAGTACTTTGGTGTAAAATTCAAATGTATAATACTTTTAATGTCAAAGCACTCTAATCTCTGAGAAATCAACTTTTTTGTCTTTATGTACAGAGGCATGAAACAACTTGCAGACATTTCAGAATCAAGTGGGAAGTTAACCTAAGGTGTTTCCATTAGGTTTGCAGTAAGTACTTTGGTGTAAAATTGAAATGTATACTCTTTTTATTGTCAAAGCATTGTATGCACTGAGATAACAACTTTTTTGTCTTGATGTCTAGAGGCATGAAACAACTTTCAGTCATCTCAGAATCATGTGGGAAGTTAACCTAAGGTGTTTCCATTAGGTTTGCACTAAGTACTTTGGTGTAAAATTCAAATGTATAATACTTTTAATGTCAAACCACTCTTCTCTGAGAAATCAACTTTTTTGTCTTTATGTACAGAGGCATGAAACAACTTGCAGACATTTCAGAGTCATGAGGGAAGTTAACCTAAGGTGTTTCCATTAGGTTTGCAGTAAGCACTTTGGTGTAAAATTGAAATGTATACTCTTTGTATTTTCAAAGCGTTGTATGCACTGAGATAACAACTTTTTTGTCTTGATGTCTAGAGGCATGAAACAACTTTCAGTCATCTCAGAATCATGTGGGAAGTTAACCTGAGGTGTTTCCATTAGGTTTGCACTAAGTACTTTGGTGTAAAATTGAAATGTATACTATTTGTACTGACAAAGCATTGTATGCACTGAGATAACAACTTTGTTGTCTTGATGTATACAGGCATGAAAAAACTTTCAAACTGCTCATAATCATGAGGGAAGTTAACCAAAGGTGTTTCCATTAGGTTTGCAGTAAGTTCTTTGGTGTAAAATTGAAATGTATACTATTTGTTTTGTCAAAGCTTTGGAAACACTGAGAAAAGAACATTTTTTGTCTTGATGAGCAGAGGCATGAAACTACTTTCAAACTATTCATAATCATGTGGGAAGTTGAACTAAGGTGTTTCCATTAAGTTTGCACTAAGTACTTTGGTGTAAAATTCAAATGTATAATACTTTTAATGTCAAAGCACTCTAATCTCTGAGAAATCAACTTTTTTGTCTTTATGTACAGAGGCATGAAACAACTTGCAGACATTTCAGAATCATGTGGGAAGTTAACCTAAGGTGTTTCCATTAGGTTTGCAGTAAGTACTTTGGTGTAAAATTGAAATGTATACTCTTTGTATTGTCAAAGCATTGTATGCACTGAGATAACAACTTTGTTGTCTTGATGTCTAGAGGCATGAAACAACTTTCAAACTGCTCATAATCATGTTGGAAGGTAACCAAAGCTGTTTGCATTAGGTTTGCAGTCAGGACTTTTCAGGGCAATTGAAGTGTATACTACTGTTACATCAAAGCATTGTATGCACTGAGATAACAACTTTTTTGTCTTAATGTCTAGAGGCATGAAACAACTTTCAGTCATCTCAGAATCATGTGGGAAGTTAACCTAAGGTGTTTCCTTTAGGTTTGCACTAAGTACTTTGGTGTAAAATTGAAATGTATACTATTTGTATTGTCAAAGCTTTGGAAGCACTGAGAAAAGAACTTTTTTGTCTTGACGAGCAGAGGCATGAAACTACTTTCAAACTACTCATAATCATGTGGGAAGTTGAACTAAGGTGTTCTGTTTAGGTTTGCACTGAGTACTTTGGTGTAAAATTCAAATGTATAATACTTTTAATGTCAAAGCACTCTAATCTCTGAGAAATCAACTTTTTTGTCTTTATGTACAGAGGCATGAAACAACTTGCAGACATTTCAGAATCATGTGGGAAATTAACCTAAGGTGTTTCCATTAGTTTTGCAGTAAGTACTTTGGTGTAAAATTGAAATGTATACTCTTTGTATTGTCAAAGCATTGTATGCACTGAGATAACAACTTTTTTGTCTTGATGTCTAGAGGCATGAAACAACTTTCAGTCATCTCAGAATCATGTGGGAAGTTAACCTAAGGTGTTTCCATTAGGTTTGCACTAAGTACTTTGGAGTAAAATTGAAATGTATACTATTTGTATTGCAAAGCTTTGTAAGCACTGAGAAAAGAACTTTTTTGTCTTGATGTATTTTGGCATGAAACAACTTTCAAACAGCTCATAATCATGTGGGAAGTTAACCAAAGGTGTTTCCATTAGGTTTGCAGTAAGTACTTTGGTTTAAAATTGAAATGCATACTCTTTGTATTGTCAAAGCACTGTATGCACTGAGATAACAACTTTGTTGTCTTGATGTATAGAGGCATGAAACAACTTTCAGTCATCTCAGAATCATGCGGGACGTTAACCAAAGGTGTTTCCATTAGGTTTGCAGTAAGTACTTTGGTGTAAAATTGAAATGTATACTCTTTGTATTGTCAAAGCATTGCATGCACTGAGATAACAACTTTTTTGTCTTGATGTGTAGAGGCATGAAACAACTTTCAGTCATCTCACAATCATGTGGGAAGTTAACCTAAGGTGTTTCCATTAGGTTTGCACTAAGTACTTTGGTGTAAAATTCAAATGTATAATACTTTTAATGTCAAAGTGCTCTATTCTCTGAGATATCAACTTTTTTGTCTTTAAGTACAGAGGCATGAAACAACTTGCAGACATTTCAGAATCATGTGGGAAGTTAACCTAAGGTGTTTCCATTAGGTTTGCAGGAAGTACTTTGGTGTAAAATTGAAATGTATACTCTTTGTATTTTCAAAGCATTGTATGCACTGAGATAACAACTTTTTTGTCTTGATGTCTAGAGGCATGAAACAACTTTCAGTCATCTCAGAATCATGTGGGAAGTTAATCTGAGGTGTTTCCATTAGGTCTGCACTAAGCACTTTGGTGTAAAATTGAAATGTATACTATTTGCATTGCAAAGCTTTGTAAGCACTGAGAAAAGAACTTTTTTGTCTTGATGTATATAGGCATGAAACAACTTTCAAACTGCTCATAATCATGTGGGAAGTTAACCAAAGGTGTTTCCATTAGGTTTGCACTAAGTACTTTGGTTTAAAATTCAAATGCATACTCTTTGTATTCTCAAAGCACTGTATGCACTGAGATAACAACTTTGTTTTATTGATGTATAGAGGCATGAAACAACTTTCAGTCATCTCAGAATCATGAGGGACGTTAACCTAAGGTGTTTCCATTAGGTTTGCACTGAGTACTTTGGTGTAAAATTCAAATCTATAATACTTTAATGTCAAAGCACTCTATTCTCTGAGAAATCAACTTTTTTGTCTTTATGTACAGAGGCATGAAACAACTTGCAGACATTTCAGAATCATGAGGGAAGTTAACCTAAGGTGTTTCCATTAGGTTTGCAGTAAGCACTTTGGTGTAAAATTGAAATGTATACTCTTTGTATTTTCAAGGCGTTGTATGCACTGAGATAACAACTTTTTTGTCTTGACGTCTAGAGGCATGAAACAACTTTCAGTCATCTCAGAATCATGTGGGAAGTTAACCTGAGGTGTTTCCATTAGGTTTGCACTAAGTACTTTGGTGTAAAATTGAAATGTATACTATTTGTACTGACAAAGCATTGGAAACACTGAGAAAAGAACATATTTTGTCTTGATGAGCAGAGGCATGAAACTACTTTCAAACTACTCATAATCATGTGGGAAGTTGAACTAAGGTGTTTCCATTAAGTTTGCACTAAGTACTTTGGTGTAAAATTCAAATGTATAATACTTTTAATGTCAAAGCACTCTAATCTCTGAGAAATCAACTTTTTTGTCTTTATGTACAGAGGCATGAAACAACTTGCAGACATTTCAGAATCATGTGGGAAGTTAACCTAAGGTGTTTCCATTAGGTTTGCAGTAAGCACTTTGGTGTAAAATTGAAATGTATACTCTTTGTATAGTCAAAGCATTGTGTGCACTGAGATAACAACTTTTTTGTCTTGATGTCTAGACGCATGAAACAACTTTCAGTCATCTCACAATCATGTGGGAAGTTATCCTAAGGTGTTTCCATTAGGTTTGCACTAAGTACTTTGGTGTAAAATTCAAATGTATAATACTTTTAATGTCAAAGTGCTCTATTCTCTGAGATATCAACTTTTTTGTCTTTAAGTACAGAGGCATGAAACAACTTGCAGACATTTCAGAATCATGTGGGAAGTTAACCTAAGGTGTTTCCATTAGGTTTGCAGTAAGTACTTTGGTGTAAAATTGAAATGTATACTCTTTGTATTTTCAAAGCATTGTATGCACTGAGATAACAACTTTTTTGTCTTGATGTCTAGAGGCATGAAACAACTTTCAGTCATCTCAGAATCATGTGGGAAGTTAACCTGAGGTGTTTCCATTAGGTTTGCACTAAGTACTTTGGTGTAAAATTGAAATGTATACTATTTGTATTGCAAAGCTTTGTAAGCACTGAGAAAAGAACTTTTTTGTCTTGATGCATATAGGCATGAAACAACTTTCAAACTGCTCATAATCATGTGGGAAGTTAACCAAAGGTGTTTCCATTAGGTTTGCAGTAAGTACTTTGGTTTAAAATTCAAATGCATACTCTTTGTATTGTCAAAGCACTGTATGCACTGAGATAACAACTTTGTTGTCTTGATGTATAGAGGCATGAAAAAACTTTCAAACTGCTCATAATCATGAGGGAAGTTAACCAAAGGTGTTTCCATTAGGTTTGCAGTAAGTTCTTTGGTGTAAAATTGAAATGTATACTATTTGTATTGTCAAAGCATTGGAAACACTGAGAAAAGAACATTTTTTGTCTTGATGAGCAGAGGCATGAAACTACTTTCAAACTACTCAAAATCATGTGGGAAGTTGAACTACGGTGTTTCCATTAAGTTTGCACTAAGTACTTTGGTGTAAAATTCAAATGTATAATACTTTTAATGTCAAAGCACTCTAATCTCTGAGAAATCAACTTTTTTGTCTTTATGTACAGAGGCATGAAACAACTTGCAGACATTTCAGAATCATGTGGGAAGTTAACCTAAGGTGTTTCCATTAGGTTTGCAGTAAGTACTTTGGTGTAAAATTGAAATGTATACTCTTTGTATTGTCAAACCATTGTATGCACTGAGATAACACCTTTTTTGTCTTGATGTCTAGAGGCATGAAACAACTTTCAGTCATCTCAGAATCATGTGGGAAGTTAACCTAAGGTGTTTCCATTAGGTTTGCACTAAGTACTTTGGAGTAAAATTGAAATGTATACTATTTGTATTGCAAAGCTTTGTAAGCACTGAGAAAAGAACTTTTTTGTCTTGATGTATATAGGCATGAAACAACTTTCAAACTGCTCATAATCATGTGGGAAGTTAACCAAAGGTGTTTCCATTAGGTTTGCAGTAAGTACTTTGGTGTAAAATTGAAATGTATACTCTTTGTATAGTCAAAGCATTGTGTGCACTGAGATAACAACTTTTTTGTCTTGATGTCTAGACGCATGAAACAACTTTCAGTCATCTCACAATCATGTGGGAAGTTATCCTAAGGTGTTTCCATTAGGTTTGCACTAAGTGCTTTGGTGTAAAATTCAAATGTATAATACTTTTAATGTCAAAGCACTCTATTCTCTGAGAAATCAACTTTTTTGTCTTTATGTACAGAGGCATGAAACAACTTGCAGACATTTCAGAATCATGAGGGAAGTTAACCTAAGGTGTTTCCATTAGGTTTGCAGTAAGCACTTTGGTGTAAAATTGAAATGTATACTCTTTGTATTTTCAAAGCGTTGTATGCACTGAGATAACAACTTTTTTGTCTTGATGTCTAGAGGCATGAAACAACTTTCAGTCATCTCAGAATCATGTGGGAAGTTAACCTGAGGTGTTCCCATTAGGTTTGCACTAAGTACTTCGGCGTAAAATTGAAATGTATACTATTTGTATTTTCAAAGCATTGTATGCACTGAGATAACAACTTTTTTGTCTTGATGTCTAGAGGCATGAAACAACTGTCAGTCATCTCAGAATCATGTGGGAAGTTAACCTGAGGTGTTTCCATTAGGTTTGCACTAAGTACTTTGGTGTAAAATTGAAATGTATACTATTTGTACTGACAAAGCATTGTATGCACTGAGATAACAACTTTGTTGTCTTGATGTATAGAGGCAAGAAAAAACTTTCAAACTGCTCATAATCATGAGGGAAGTTCACCAAAGGTGTTTCCATTAGGTTTGCAGTCAGGACTTTTCAGTACAATTTTAGTGTATACTACTGTTACGTCAAAGCATTGTATGCACTGAGATAACAACTTTTTTGTCTTAATGTCTAAAGGCATGAAACAAGTTTCAGTCATCTCAGAATCATCTGGGAAGTTAACCTAAGGTGTTTCCATTAGGTTTGCAGTAAGTTCATTGGTGTAAAATTGAAATGTATACTATTTGTATTGTCAAGGCATTGGAAGAACTGAGAAAAGAACTTTTTTGTCTTGATGAGCAGAGGCATGAAACTACTTTCAAACTACTCATAATCATGTGGGAAGTTGAACTACGGTGTTTCCATTAGGTTTGCACTAAGTACTTTGGTGTAAAATTCAAATGTATAATACTTTTAATGTCAAAGCACTCTAATCTCTGAGAAATCAACTTTTTTGTCTTTATGTACAGAGGCATGAAACAACTTGCAGACATTTCAGAATCATGTGGGAAGTTAACCTAAGGTGTTTCCATTAGGTTTGCAGTAAGTACTTTGGTGTAAAATTGAAATGTATACTCTTTTTATTGTCAAAGCATTGTATGCACTGAGATAACAACTTTTTTGTCTTGATGTCTAGAGGCATGAAACAACTTTCAGTCATCTCAGAATCATGTGGGAAGTTAACCTAAGATGTTTCCATTAGGTTTGCACTAAGTACTTTGGTGTAAAATTCAAATGTATAATACTTTTAATGTCAAACCACTCTTCTCTGAGAAATCAACTTTTTTGTCTTTATGTACAGAGGCATGAAACAACTTGCAGACATTTCAGAGTCATGAGGGAAGTTAACCTAAGGTGTTTCCATTAGGTTTGCAGTAAGCACTTTGGTGTAAAATTGAAATGTATACTCTTTGTATTTTCAAAGCGTTGTATGCACTGAGATAACAACTTTTTTGTCTTGATGTCTAGAGGCATGAAACAACTTTCAGTCATCTCAGAATCATGTGGGAAGTTAACCTGAGGTGTTCCCATTAGGTTTGCACTAAGTACTTCGGTGTAAAATTGAAATGTATACTATTTGTATTTTCAAAGCATTGTATGCACTGAGATAACAACTTTTTTGTCTTGATGTCTAGAGGCATGAAACAACTTTCAGTCATCTCAGAATCATGTGGGAAGTTAACCTGAGGTGTTTCCATTAGGTTTGCACTAAGTACTTTGGTGTAAAATTGAAATGTATACTATTTGTACTGACAAAGCATTGTATGCACTGAGATAACAACTTTGTTGTCTTGATGTATAGAGGCAAGAAAAAACTTTCAAACTGCTCATAATCATGAGGGAAGTTCACCAAAGGTGTTTCCATTAGGTTTGCAGTCAGGACTTTTCAGTTCAATTTTAGTGTATACTACTGTTACGTCAAAGCATTGTATGCACTGAGATAACAACTTTTTTGTCTTAATGTCTAAAGGCATGAAACAAGTTTCAGTCATCTCAGAATCATGTGGGAAGTTAACCTAAGGTGTTTCCATTAGGTTTGCAGTAAGTTCATTGGTGTAAAATTGAAATGTATACTATTTGTATTGTCAAGGCATTGGAAGAACTGAGAAAAGAACTTTTTTGTCTTGATGAGCAGAGGCATGAAACTACTTTCAAACTACTCATAATCATGTGGGAAGTTGAACTACGGTGTTTCCATTAGGTTTGCACTAAGTACTTTGGTGTAAAATTCAAATGTATAATACTTTTAATGTCAAAGCACTCTAATCTCTGAGAAATCAACTTTTTTGTCTTTATGTACAGAGGCATGAAACAACTTGCAGACATTTCAGAATCATGTGGGAAGTTAACCTTAGGTGTTTCCATTAGGTTTTCAGTAAGTACATTGGTGTAAAATTGAAATGTATACTATTTGTATTGCAAAGCACTGGAAGCACTGAGAAAAGAACTTTTTTGTCTTGATGTATATACTTCACTTTGGTGTAAAATTGAAATGTATACTCTTTGTATTGTCAAAGAATTGTATGCACTGAGATAACAACTTTTTTCTCTTGATGTCTAGAGGCATGAAACAACTTTCAGTCATCTCACAATCATGTGGGAAGTTAACATAAGGTGTTTCCATTAGGTTTGCACTAAGTACTTTGGTGTAAAATTCAAATGTATAATACTTTTAATGTCAAAGCACTCTATTCTCTGAGAAATCAACTTTTTTGTCTTTATCTACAGAGGCATGAAACAACTTGCAGACATTTCAGAATCATGTGGGAAGTTAACCAAAGGTGTTTCCATTAGGTTTGCAGTAAGCACTTTGGTGTAAAATTGAAATGTGTACTATTTGTACTGACAAAGCATTGGAAACACTGAGAAAAGAACATATTTTGTCTTGATGAGCAGAGGCATGAAACTACTTTCAAACTACTCATAATCATGTGGGAAGTTGAACTAAGGTGTTTCCATTAAGTTTGCACTAAGTACTTTGGTGTAAAATTCAAATGTATAATACTTTTAATGTCAAAGCACTCTAATCTCTGAGAAATCAACTTTTTTGTCTTTATGTACAGAGGCATGAAACAACTTGCAGACATTTCAGAATCATGTGGGAAGTTAACCTAAGGTGTTTCCATTAGGTTTGCAGTAAGTACTTTGGTGTAAAATTGAAATGTATACTCTTTTTATTGTCAAAGCATTGTATGCACTGAGATAACAACTTTTTTGTCTTGATGTCTAGAGGCATGAAACAACTTTCAGTCATCTCAGAATCATGTGGGAAGTTAACCTAAGATGTTTCCATTAGGTTTGCACTAAGTACTTTGGTGTAAAATTCAAATGTATAATACTTTTAATGTCAAACCACTCTTCTCTGAGAAATCAACTTTTTTGTCTTTATGTACAGAGGCATGAAACAACTTGCAGACATTTCAGAGTCATGAGGGAAGTTAACCTAAGGTGTTTCCATTAGGTTTGCAGTAAGCACTTTGGTGTAAAATTGAAATGTATACTCTTTGTATTTTCAAAGCGTTGTATGCACTGAGATAACAACTTTTTTGTCTTGATGTCTAGAGGCATGAAACAACTTTCAGTCATCTCAGAATCATGTGGGAAGTTAACCTGAGGTGTTTCCATTAGGTTTGCACTAAGTACTTTGGTGTAAAATTGAAATGTATACTATTTGTACTGACAAAGCATTGTATGCACTGAGATAACAACTTTGTTGTCTTGATGTATAGAGGCATGAAAAAACTTTCAAACTGCTCATAATCATGAGGGAAGTTAACCAAAGGTGTTTCCATTAGGTTTGCAGTAAGTTCTTTGGTGTAAAATTGAAATGTATACTATTTGTATTGTCAAAGCTTTGGAAACACTGAGAAAAGAACATTTTTTGTCTTGATGAGCAGAGGCATGAAACTACTTTCAAACTATTCATAATCATGTGGGAAGTTGAACTAAGGTGTTTCCATTAAGTTTGCACTAAGTACTTTGGTGTAAAATTCAAATGTATAATACTTTTAATGTCAAAGCACTCTAATCTCTGAGAAATCAACTTTTTTGTCTTTATGTACAGAGGCATGAAACAACTTGCAGACATTTCAGAATCAAGTGGGAAGTTAACCTAAGGTGTTTCCATTAGGTTTGCAGTAAGTACTTTGGTGTAAAATTGAAATGTATACTCTTTTTATTGTCAAAGCATTGTATGCACTGAGATAACAACTTTTTTGTCTTGATGTCTAGAGGCATGAAACAACTTTCAGTCATCTCAGAATCATGTGGGAAGTTAACCTAAGGTGTTTCCATTAGGTTTGCACTAAGTACTTTGGTGTAAAATTCAAATGTATAATACTTTTAATGTCAAACCACTCTTCTCTGAGAAATCAACTTTTTTGTCTTTATGTACAGAGGCATGAAACAACTTGCAGACATTTCAGAGTCATGAGGGAAGTTAACCTAAGGTGTTTCCATTAGGTTTGCAGTAAGCACTTTGGTGTAAAATTGAAATGTATACTCTTTGTATTTTCAAAGCGTTGTATGCACTGAGATAACAACTTTTTTGTCTTGATGTCTAGAGGCATGAAACAACTTTCAGTCATCTCAGAATCATGTGGGAAGTTAACCTGAGGTGTTTCCATTAGGTTTGCACTAAGTACTTTGGTGTAAAATTGAAATGTATACTATTTGTACTGACAAAGCATTGTATGCACTGAGATAACAACTTTGTTGTCTTGATGTATACAGGCATGAAAAAACTTTCAAACTGCTCATAATCATGAGGGAAGTTAACCAAAGGTGTTTCGATTAGGTTTGCAGTAAGTTCTTTGGTGTAAAATTGAAATGTATACTATTTGTTTTGTCAAAGCTTTGGAAACACTGAGAAAAGAACATTTTTTGTCTTGATGAGCAGAGGCATGAAACTACTTTCAAACTATTCATAATCATGTGGGAAGTTGAACTAAGGTGTTTCCATTAAGTTTGCACTAAGTACTTTGGTGTAAAATTCAAATGTATAATACTTTTAATGTCAAAGCACTCTAATCTCTGAGAAATCAACTTTTTTGTCTTTATGTACAGAGGCATGAAACAACTTGCAGACATTTCAGAATCATGTGGGAAGTTAACCTAAGGTGTTTCCATTAGGTTTGCAGTAAGTACTTTGGTGTAAAATTGAAATGTATACTCTTTGTATTGTCAAAGCATTGTATGCACTGAGATAACAACTTTGTTGTCTTGATGTCTAGAGGCATGAAACAACTTTCAAACTGCTCATAATCATGTTGGAAGGTAACCAAAGCTGTTTGCATTAGGTTTGCAGTCAGGACTTTTCAGGGCAATTGAAGTGTATACTACTGTTACATCAAAGCATTGTATGCACTGAGATAACAACTTTTTTGTCTTAATGTCTAGAGGCATGAAACAACTTTCAGTCATCTCAGAATCATGTGGGAAGTTAACCTAAGGTGTTTCCTTTAGGTTTGCACTAAGTACTTTGGTGTAAAATTGAAATGTATACTATTTGTATTGTCAAAGCTTTGGAAGCACTGAGAAAAGAACTTTTTTGTCTTGACGAGCAGAGGCATGAAACTACTTTCAAACTACTCATAATCATGTGGGAAGTTGAACTAAGGTGTTTTGTTTAGGTTTGCACTGAGTACTTTGGTGTAAAATTCAAATGTATAATACTTTTAATGTCAAAGCACTCTAATCTCTGAGAAATCAACTTTTTTGTCTTTATGTACAGAGGCATGAAACAACTTGCAGACATTTCAGAATCATGTGGGAAATTAACCTAAGGTGTTTCCATTAGTTTTGCAGTAAGTACTTTGGTGTAAAATTGAAATGTATACTCTTTGTATTGTCAAAGCATTGTATGCACTGAGATAACAACTTTTTTGTCTTGATGTCTAGAGGCATGAAACAACTTTCAGTCATCTCAGAATCATGTGGGAAGTTAACCTAAGGTGTTTCCATTAGGTTTGCACTAAGTACTTTGGAGTAAAATTGAAATGTATACTATTTGTATTGCAAAGCTTTGTAAGCACTGAGAAAAGAACTTTTTTGTCTTGATGTATTTTGGCATGAAACAACTTTCAAACAGCTCATAATCATGTGGGAAGTTAACCAAAGGTGTTTCCATTAGGTTTGCAGTAAGTACTTTGGTTTAAAATTGAAATGCATACTCTTTGTATTGTCAAAGCACTGTATGCACTGAGATAACAACTTTGTTGTCTTGATGTATAGAGGCATGAAACAACTTTCAGTCATCTCAGAATCATGCGGGACGTTAACCTAAGGTGTTTCCATTAGGTTTGCAGTAAGTTCATTGGTGTAAAATTGAAATGTATACTATTTGTATTGTCAAGGCATTGGAAGAACTGAGAAAAGAACTTTTTTGTCTTGATGAGCAGAGGCATGAAACTACTTTCAAACTACTCATAATCATGTGGGAAGTTGAACTACGGTGTTTCCATTAGGTTTGCACTAAGTACTTTGGTGTAAAATTCAAATGTATAATACTTTTAATGTCAAAGCACTCTAATCTCTGAGAAATCAACTTTTTTGTCTTTATGTACAGAGGCATGAAACAACTTGCAGACATTTCAGAATCATGTGGGAAGTTAACCTAAGGTGTTTCCATTAGGTTTGCAGTAAGTACTTTGGTGTAAAATTGAAATGTATACTCTTTTTATTGTCAAAGCATTGTATGCACTGAGATAACAACTTTTTTGTCTTGATGTCTAGAGGCATGAAACAACTTTCAGTCATCTCAGAATCATGTGGGAAGTTAACCTAAGATGTTTCCATTAGGTTTGCACTAAGTACTTTGGTGTAAAATTCAAATGTATAATACTTTTAATGTCAAACCACTCTTCTCTGAGAAATCAACTTTTTTGTCTTTATGTACAGAGGCATGAAACAACTTGCAGACATTTCAGAGTCATGAGGGAAGTTAACCTAAGGTGTTTCCATTAGGTTTGCAGTAAGCACTTTGGTGTAAAATTGAAATGTATACTCTTTGTATTTTCAAAGCGTTGTATGCACTGAGATAACAACTTTTTTGTCTTGATGTCTAGAGGCATGAAACAACTTTCAGTCATCTCAGAATCATGTGGGAAGTTAACCTGAGGTGTTTCCATTAGGTTTGCACTAAGTACTTTGGTGTAAAATTGAAATGTATACTATTTGTACTGACAAAGCATTGTATGCACTGAGATAACAACTTTGTTGTCTTGATGTATAGAGGCATGAAAAAACTTTCAAACTGCTCATAATCATGAGGGAAGTTAACCAAAGGTGTTTCCATTAGGTTTGCAGTAAGTTCTTTGGTGTAAAATTGAAATGTATACTATTTGTATTGTCAAAGCTTTGGAAACACTGAGAAAAGAACATTTTTTGTCTTGATGAGCAGAGGCATGAAACTACTTTCAAACTATTCATAATCATGTGGGAAGTTGAACTAAGGTGTTTCCATTAAGTTTGCACTAAGTACTTTGGTGTAAAATTCAAATGTATAATACTTTTAATGTCAAAGCACTCTAATCTCTGAGAAATCAACTTTTTTGTCTTTATGTACAGAGGCATGAAACAACTTGCAGACATTTCAGAATCATGTGGGAAGTTAACCTAAGGTGTTTCCATTAGGTTTGCAGTAAGTACTTTGGTGTAAAATTGAAATGTATACTCTTTTTATTGTCAAAGCATTGTATGCACTGAGATAACAACTTTGTTGTCTTGATGTCTAGAGGCATGAAACAACTTTCAAACTGCTCATAATCATGTTGGAAGGTAACCAAAGCTGTTTGCATTAGGTTTGCAGTCAGGACTTTTCAGGGCAATTGAAGTGTATACTACCGTTACATCAAAGCATTGTATGCACTGAGATAACAACTTTTTTGTCTTAATGTCTAGAGGCATGAAACAACTTTCAGTCATCTCAGAATCATGTGGGAAGTTAACCTAAGGTGTTTCCTTTAGGTTTGCACTAAGTACTTTGGTGTAAAATTGAAATGTATACTATTTGTATTGTCAAAGCTTTGGAAGCACTGAGAAAAGAACTTTTTTGTCTTGACGAGCAGAGGCATGAAACTACTTTCAAACTACTCATAATCATGTGGGAAGTTGAACTAAGGTGTTTTGTTTAGGTTTGCACTGAGTACTTTGGTGTAAAATTCAAATGTATAATACTTTTAATGTCAAAGCACTCTAATCTCTGAGAAATCAACTTTTTTGTCTTTATGTACAGAGGCATGAAACAACTTGCAGACATTTCAGAATCATGTGGGAAATTAACCTAAGGTGTTTCCATTAGTTTTGCAGTAAGTACTTTGGTGTAAAATTGAAATGTATACTCTTTGTATTGTCAAAGCATTGTATGCACTGAGATAACAACTTTTTTGTCTTGATGTCTAGAGGCATGAAACAACTTTCAGTCATCTCAGAATCATGTGGGAAGTTAACCTAAGGTGTTTCCATTAGGTTTGCACTAAGTACTTTGGAGTAAAATTGAAATGTATACTATTTGTATTGCAAAGCTTTGTAAGCACTGAGAAAAGAACTTTTTTGTCTTGATGTATTTTGGCATGAAACAACTTTCAAACAGCTCATAATCATGTGGGAAGTTAACCAAAGGTGTTTCCATTAGGTTTGCAGTAAGTACTTTGGTTTAAAATTGAAATGCATACTCTTTGTATTGTCAAAGCACTGTATGCACTGAGATAACAACTTTTTTGTCTTGATGTCTAGAGGCATGAAACAACTTTCAGTCATCTCAGAATCATGTGGGAAGTTAACCTAAGATGTTTCCATTAGGTTTGCACGAAGTACTTTGGTGTAAAATTCAAATGTATAATACTTTTAATGTCAAACCACTCTTCTCTGAGAAATCAACTTTTTTGTCTTTATGTACAGAGGCATGAAACAACTTGCAGACATTTCAGAGTCATGAGGGAAGTTAACCTAAGGTGTTTCCATTAGGTTTGCAGTAAGCACTTTGGTGTAAAATTGAAATGTATACTCTTTGTATTTTCAAAGCGTTGTATGCACTGAGATAACAACTTTTTTGTCTTGATGTCTAGAGGCATGAAACAACTTTCAGTCATCTCAGAATCATGTGGGAAGTTAACCTGAGGTGTTTCCATTAGGTTTGCACTAAGTACTTTGGTGTAAAATTGAAATGTATACTATTTGTACTGACAAAGCATTGTATGCACTGAGATAACAACTTTGTTGTCTTGATGTATAGAGGCATGAAAAAACTTTCAAACTGCTCATAATCATGAGGGAAGTTAACCAAAGGTGTTTCCATTAGGTTTGCAGTAAGTTCTTTGGTGTAAAATTGAAATGTATACTATTTGTATTGTCAAAGCTTTGGAAACACTGAGAAAAGAACATTTTTTGTCTTGATGAGCAGAGGCATGAAACTACTTTCAAACTATTCATAATCATGTGGGAAGTTGAACTAAGGTGTTTCCATTAAGTTTGCACTAAGTACTTTGGTGTAAAATTCAAATGTATAATACTTTTAATGTCAAAGCACTCTAATCTCTGAGAAATCAACTTTTTTGTCTTTATGTACAGAGGCATGAAACAACTTGCAGACATTTCAGAATCATGTGGGAAGTTAACCTAAGGTGTTTCCATTAGGTTTGCAGTAAGTACTTTGGTGTAAAATTGAAATGTATACTCTTTTTATTGTCAAAGCATTGTATGCACTGAGATAACAACTTTGTTGTCTTGATGTCTAGAGGCATGAAACAACTTTCAAACTGCTCATAATCATGTTGGAAGGTAACCAAAGCTGTTTGCATTAGGTTTGCAGTCAGGACTTTTCAGGGCAATTGAAGTGTATACTACCGTTACATCAAAGCATTGTATGCACTGAGATAACAACTTTTTTGTCTTAATGTCTAGAGGCATGAAACAACTTTCAGTCATCTCAGAATCATGTGGGAAGTTAACCTAAGGTGTTTCCTTTAGGTTTGCACTAAGTACTTTGGTGTAAAATTGAAATGTATACTATTTGTATTGTCAAAGCTTTGGAAGCACTGAGAAAAGAACTTTTTTGTCTTGACGAGCAGAGGCATGAAACTACTTTCAAACTACTCATAATCATGTGGGAAGTTGAACTAAGGTGTTTTGTTTAGGTTTGCACTGAGTACTTTGGTGTAAAATTCAAATGTATAATACTTTTAATGTCAAAGCACTCTAATCTCTGAGAAATCAACTTTTTTGTCTTTATGTACAGAGGCATGAAACAACTTGCAGACATTTCAGAATCATGTGGGAAATTAACCTAAGGTGTTTCCATTAGTTTTGCAGTAAGTACTTTGGTGTAAAATTGAAATGTATACTCTTTGTATTGTCAAAGCATTGTATGCACTGAGATAACAACTTTTTTGTCTTGATGTCTAGAGGCATGAAACAACTTTCAGTCATCTCAGAATCATGTGGGAAGTTAACCTAAGGTGTTTCCATTAGGTTTGCACTAAGTACTTTGGAGTAAAATTGAAATGTATACTATTTGTATTGCAAAGCTTTGTAAGCACTGAGAAAAGAACTTTTTTGTCTTGATGTATTTTGGCATGAAACAACTTTCAAACAGCTCATAATCATGTGGGAAGTTAACCAAAGGTGTTTCCATTAGGTTTGCAGTAAGTACTTTGGTTTAAAATTGAAATGCATACTCTTTGTATTGTCAAAGCACTGTATGCACTGAGATAACAACTTTGTTGTCTTGATGTATAGAGGCATGAAACAACTTTCAGTCATCTCAGAATCATGCGGGACGTTAACCAAAGGTGTTTCCATTAGGTTTGCAGTAAGTACTTTGGTGTAAAATTGAAATGTATACTCTTTGTATTGTCAAAGCATTGCATGCACTGAGATAACAACTTTTTTGTCTTGATGTGTAGAGGCATGAAACAACTTTCAGTCATCTCACAATCATGTGGGAAGTTAACCTAAGGTGTTTCCATTAGGTTTGCACTAAGTACTTTGGTGTAAAATTCAAATGTATAATACTTTTAATGTCAAAGTGCTCTATTCTCTGAGATATCAACTTTTTTGTCTTTAAGTACAGAGGCATGAAACAACTTGCAGACATTTCAGAATCATGTGGGAAGTTAACCTAAGGTGTTTCCATTAGGTTTGCAGGAAGTACTTTGGTGTAAAATTGAAATGTATACTCTTTGTATTTTCAAAGCATTGTATGCACTGAGATAACAACTTTTTTGTCTTGATGTCTAGAGGCATGAAACAACTTTCAGTCATCTCAGAATCATGTGGGAAGTTAACCTGAGGTGTTTCCATTAGGTTTGCACTAAGCACTTTGGTGTAAAATTGAAATGTATACTATTTGCATTGCAAAGCTTTGTAAGCACTGAGAAAAGAACTTTTTTGTCTTGATGTATATAGGCATGAAACAACTTTCAAACTGCTCATAATCATGTGGGAAGTTAACCAAAGGTGTTTCCATTAGGTTTGCACTAAGTACTTTGGTTTAAAATTCAAATGCATACTCTTTGTATTCTCAAAGCACTGTATGCACTGAGATAACAACTTTGTTTTATTGATGTATAGAGGCATGAAACAACTTTCAGTCATCTCAGAATCATGTGGGACGTTAACCTAAGGTGTTTCCATTAGGTTTGCACTGAGTACTTTGGTGTAAAATTCAAATCTATAATACTTTAATGTCAAAGCACTCTATTCTCTGAGAAATCAACTTTTTTGTCTTTATGTACAGAGGCATGAAACAACTTGCAGACATTTCAGAATCATGAGGGAAGTTAACCTAAGGTGTTTCCATTAGGTTTGCAGTAAGCACTTTGGTGTAAAATTGAAATGTATACTCTTTGTATTTTCAAAGCGTTGTATGCACTGAGATAACAACTTTTTTGTCTTGATGTCTAGAGGCATGAAACAACTTTCAGTCATCTCAGAATCATGTGGGAAGTTAACCTGAGGTGTTTCCATTAGGTTTGCACTAAGTACTTTGGTGTAAAATTGAAATGTATACTATTTGTACTGACAAAGCATTGGAAACACTGAGAAAAGAACATATTTTGTCTTGATGAGCAGAGGCATGAAACTACTTTCAAACTACTCATAATCATGTGGGAAGTTGAACTAAGGTGTTTCCATTAAGTTTGCACTAAGTACTTTGGTGTAAAATTCAAATGTATAATACTTTTAATGTCAAAGCACTCTAATCTCTGAGAAATCAACTTTTTTGTCTTTATGTACAGAGGCATGAAACAACTTGCAGACATTTCAGAATCATGTGGGAAGTTAACCTAAGGTGTTTCCATTAGGTTTGCAGTAAGTACTTTGGTGTAAAATTGAACTGTATACTCTTTTTATTGTCAAAGCATTGTATGCACTGAGATAACAACTTTTTTGTCTTGATGTCTAGAGGCATGAAACAACTTTCAGTCATCTCAGAATCATGTGGGAAGTTAACCTAAGGTGTTTCCATTAGGTTTGCACTAAGTACTTTGGTGTAAAATTCAAATGTATAATACTTTTAATGTCAAAGCACTCTTCTCTGAGAAATTAACTTTTTTGTCTTTATGTACAGAGGCATGAAACAACTTGCAGACATTTCAGAGTCATGAGGGAAGTTAACCTAAGGTGTTTCCATTAGGTTTGCAGTAAGCACTTTGGTGTAAAATTGAAATGTATACTCTTTGTATTTTCAAAGCGTTGTATGCACTGAGATAACAACTTTTTTGTCTTGATGTCTAGAGGCATGAAACAACTTTCAGTCATCTCAGAATCATGTGGGAAGTTAACCTGAGGTGTTTCCATTAGGTTTGCACTAAGTACTTTGGTGTAAAATTGAAATGTATACTATTTGTATTGCAAAGCTTTGTAAGCACTGAGAAAAGAACTTTTTTGTCTTGATGCATATAGGCATGAAACAACTTTCAAACTGCTCATAATCATGTGGGAAGTTAACCAAAGGTGTTTCCATTAGGTTTGCAGTAAGTACTTTGGTTTAAAATTCAAATGCATACTCTTTGTATTGTCAAAGCACTGTATGCACTGAGATAACAACTTTGTTGTCTTGATGTATAGAGGCATGAAAAAACTTTCAAACTGCTCATAATCATGAGGGAAGTTAACCAAAGGTGTTTCCATTAGGTTTGCAGTAAGTTCTTTGGTGTAAAATTGAAATGTATACTATTTGTATTGTCAAAGCATTGGAAACACTGAGAAAAGAACATTTTTTGTCTTGATGAGCAGAGGCATGAAACTACTTTCAAACTACTCAAAATCATGTGGGAAGTTGAACTACGGTGTTTCCATTAAGTTTGCACTAAGTACTTTGGTGTAAAATTCAAATGTATAATACTTTTAATGTCAAAGCACTCTAATCTCTGAGAAATCAACTTTTTTGTCTTTATGTACAGAGGCATGAAACAACTTGCAGACATTTCAGAATCATGTGGGAAGTTAACCTAAGGTGTTTCCATTAGGTTTGCAGTAAGTACTTTGGTGTAAAATTGAAATGTATACTCTTTGTATTGTCAAACCATTGTATGCACTGAGATAACACCTTTTTTGTCTTGATGTCTAGAGGCATGAAACAACTTTCAGTCATCTCAGAATCATGTGGGAAGTTAACCTAAGGTGTTTCCATTAGGTTTGCACTAAGTACTTTGGAGTAAAATTGAAATGTATACTATTTGTATTGCAAAGCTTTGTAAGCACTGAGAAAAGAACTTTTTTGTCTTGATGTATATAGGCATGAAACAACTTTCAAACTGCTCATAATCATGTGGGAAGTTAACCAAAGGTGTTTCCATTAGGTTTGCAGTAAGTACTTTGGTGTAAAATTGAAATGTATACTCTTTGTATAGTCAAAGCATTGTGTGCACTGAGATAACAACTTTTTTGTCTTGATGTCTAGACGCATGAAACAACTTTCAGTCATCTCACAATCATGTGGGAAGTTATCCTAAGGTGTTTCCATTAGGTTTGCACTAAGTACTTTGGTGTAAAATTCAAATGTATAATACTTTTAATGTCAAAGCACTCTATTCTCTGAGAAATCAACTTTTTTGTCTTTATGTACAGAGGCATGAAACAACTTGCAGACATTTCAGAATCATGAGGGAAGTTAACCTAAGGTGTTTCCATTAGGTTTGCAGTAAGCACTTTGGTGTAAAATTGAAATGTATACTCTTTGTATTTTCAAAGCGTTGTATGCACTGAGATAACAACTTTTTTGTCTTGATGTCTAGAGGCATGAAACAACTTTCAGTCATCTCAGAATCATGTGGGAAGTTAACCTGAGGTGTTCCCATTAGGTTTGCACTAAGTACTTCGGCGTAAAATTGAAATGTATACTATTTGTATTTTCAAAGCATTGTATGCACTGAGATAACAACTTTTTTGTCTTGATGTCTAGAGGCATGAAACAACTTTCAGTCATCTCAGAATCATGTGGGAAGTTAACCTGAGGTGTTTCCATTATGTTTGCACTAAGTACTTTGGTGTAAAATTGAAATGTATACTATTTGTACTGACAAAGCATTGTATGCACTGAGATAACAACTTTGTTGTCTTGATGTATAGAGGCAAGAAAAAACTTTCAAACTGCTCATAATCATGAGGGAAGTTCACCAAAGGTGTTTCCATTAGGTTTGCAGTCAGGACTTTTCAGTACAATTTTAGTGTATACTACTGTTACGTCAAAGCATTGTATGCACTGAGATAACAACTTTTTTGTCTTAATGTCTAAAGGCATGAAACAAGTTTCAGTCATCTCAGAATCATGTGGGAAGTTAACCTAAGGTGTTTCCATTAGGTTTGCAGGAAGTTCATTGGTGTAAAATTGAAATGTATACTATTTGTATTGTCAAGGCATTGGAAGAACTGAGAAAAGAACTTTTTTGTCTTGATGAGCAGAGGCATGAAACTACTTTCAAACTACTCATAATCATGTGGGAAGTTGAACTACGGTGTTTCCATTAGGTTTGCACTAAGTACTTTGGTGTAAAATTCAAATGTATAATACTTTTAATGTCAAAGCACTCTAATCTCTGAGAAATCAACTTTTTTGTCTTTATGTACAGAGGCATGAAACAACTTGCAGACATTTCAGAATCATGTGGGAAGTTAACCTAAGGTGTTTCCATTAGGTTTGCAGTAAGTACTTTGGTGTAAAATTGAAATGTATACTCTTTTTATTGTCAAAGCATTGTATGCACTGAGATAACAACTTTTTTGTCTTGATGTCTAGAGGCATGAAACAACTTTCAGTCATCTCAGAATCATGTGGGAAGTTAACCTAAGATGTTTCCATTAGGTTTGCACTAAGTACTTTGGTGTAAAATTCAAATGTATAATACTTTTAATGTCAAACCACTCTTCTCTGAGAAATCAACTTTTTTGTCTTTATGTACAGAGGCATGAAACAACTTGCAGACATTTCAGAGTCATGAGGGAAGTTAACCTAAGGTGTTTCCATTAGGTTTGCAGTAAGCACTTTGGTGTAAAATTGAAATGTATACTCTTTGTATTTTCAAAGCGTTGTATGCACTGAGATAACAACTTTTTTGTCTTGATGTCTAGAGGCATGAAACAACTTTCAGTCATCTCAGAATCATGTGGGAAGTTAACCTGAGGTGTTTCCATTAGGTTTGCACTAAGTACTTTGGTGTAAAATTGAAATGTATACTATTTGTACTGACAAAGCATTGTATGCACTGAGATAACAACTTTGTTGTCTTGATGTATAGAGGCATGAAAAAACTTTCAAACTGCTCATAATCATGAGGGAAGTTAACCAAAGGTGTTTCCATTAGGTTTGCAGTAAGTTCTTTGGTGTAAAATTGAAATGTATACTATTTGTATTGTCAAAGCTTTGGAAACACTGAGAAAAGAACATTTTTTGTCTTGATGAGCAGAGGCATGAAACTACTTTCAAACTATTCATAATCATGTGGGAAGTTGAACTAAGGTGTTTCCATTAAGTTTGCACTAAGTACTTTGGTGTAAAATTCAAATGTATAATACTTTTAATGTCAAAGCACTCTAATCTCTGAGAAATCAACTTTTTTGTCTTTATGTACAGAGGCATGAAACAACTTGCAGACATTTCAGAATCATGTGGGAAGTTAACCTAAGGTGTTTCCATTAGGTTTGCAGTAAGTACTTTGGTGTAAAATTGAAATGTATACTCTTTTTATTGTCAAAGCATTGTATGCACTGAGATAACAACTTTGTTGTCTTGATGTCTAGAGGCATGAAACAACTTTCAAACTGCTCATAATCATGTTGGAAGGTAACCAAAGCTGTTTGCATTAGGTTTGCAGTCAGGACTTTTCAGGGCAATTGAAGTGTATACTACCGTTACATCAAAGCATTGTATGCACTGAGATAACAACTTTTTTGTCTTAATGTCTAGAGGCATGAAACAACTTTCAGTCATCTCAGAATCATGTGGGAAGTTAACCTAAGGTGTTTCCTTTAGGTTTGCACTAAGTACTTTGGTGTAAAATTGAAATGTATACTATTTGTATTGTCAAAGCTTTGGAAGCACTGAGAAAAGAACTTTTTTGTCTTGACGAGCAGAGGCATGAAACTACTTTCAAACTACTCATAATCATGTGGGAAGTTGAACTAAGGTGTTTTGTTTAGGTTTGCACTGAGTACTTTGGTGTAAAATTCAAATGTATAATACTTTTAATGTCAAAGCACTCTAATCTCTGAGAAATCAACTTTTTTGTCTTTATGTACAGAGGCATGAAACAACTTGCAGACATTTCAGAATCATGTGGGAAATTAACCTAAGGTGTTTCCATTAGTTTTGCAGTAAGTACTTTGGTGTAAAATTGAAATGTATACTCTTTGTATTGTCAAAGCATTGTATGCACTGAGATAACAACTTTTTTGTCTTGATGTCTAGAGGCATGAAACAACTTTCAGTCATCTCAGAATCATGTGGGAAGTTAACCTAAGGTGTTTCCATTAGGTTTGCACTAAGTACTTTGGAGTAAAATTGAAATGTATACTATTTGTATTGCAAAGCTTTGTAAGCACTGAGAAAAGAACTTTTTTGTCTTGATGTATTTTGGCATGAAACAACTTTCAAACAGCTCATAATCATGTGGGAAGTTAACCAAAGGTGTTTCCATTAGGTTTGCAGTAAGTACTTTGGTTTAAAATTGAAATGCATACTCTTTGTATTGTCAAAGCACTGTATGCACTGAGATAACAACTTTGTTGTCTTGATGTATAGAGGCATGAAACAACTTTCAGTCATCTCAGAATCATGCGGGACGTTAACCAAAGGTGTTTCCATTAGGTTTGCAGTAAGTACTTTGGTGTAAAATTGAAATGTATACTCTTTGTATTGTCAAAGCATTGCATGCACTGAGATAACAACTTTTTTGTCTTGATGTGTAGAGGCATGAAACAACTTTCAGTCATCTCACAATCATGTGGGAAGTTAACCTAAGGTGTTTCCATTAGGTTTGCACTAAGTACTTTGGTGTAAAATTCAAATGTATAATACTTTTAATGTCAAAGTGCTCTATTCTCTGAGATATCAACTTTTTTGTCTTTAAGTACAGAGGCATGAAACAACTTGCAGACATTTCAGAATCATGTGGGAAGTTAACCTAAGGTGTTTCCATTAGGTTTGCAGGAAGTACTTTGGTGTAAAATTGAAATGTATACTCTTTGTATTTTCAAAGCATTGTATGCACTGAGATAACAACTTTTTTGTCTTGATGTCTAGAGGCATGAAACAACTTTCAGTCATCTCAGAATCATGTGGGAAGTTAACCTGAGGTGTTTCCATTAGGTTTGCACTAAGCACTTTGGTGTAAAATTGAAATGTATACTATTTGCATTGCAAAGCTTTGTAAGCACTGAGAAAAGAACTTTTTTGTCTTGATGTATATAGGCATGAAACAACTTTCAAACTGCTCATAATCATGTGGGAAGTTAACCAAAGGTGTTTCCATTAGGTTTGCACTAAGTACTTTGGTTTAAAATTCAAATGCATACTCTTTGTATTCTCAAAGCACTGTATGCACTGAGATAACAACTTTGTTTTATTGATGTATAGAGGCATGAAACAACTTTCAGTCATCTCAGAATCATGTGGGACGTTAACCTAAGGTGTTTCCATTAGGTTTGCACTGAGTACTTTGGTGTAAAATTCAAATCTATAATACTTTAATGTCAAAGCACTCTATTCTCTGAGAAATCAACTTTTTTGTCTTTATGTACAGAGGCATGAAACAACTTGCAGACATTTCAGAATCATGAGGGAAGTTAACCTAAGGTGTTTCCATTAGGTTTGCAGTAAGCACTTTGGTGTAAAATTGAAATGTATACTCTTTGTATTTTCAAAGCGTTGTATGCACTGAGATAACAACTTTTTTGTCTTGATGTCTAGAGGCATGAAACAACTTTCAGTCATCTCAGAATCATGTGGGAAGTTAACCTGAGGTGTTTCCATTAGGTTTGCACTAAGTACTTTGGTGTAAAATTGAAATGTATACTATTTGTACTGACAAAGCATTGGAAACACTGAGAAAAGAACATATTTTGTCTTGATGAGCAGAGGCATGAAACTACTTTCAAACTACTCATAATCATGTGGGAAGTTGAACTAAGGTGTTTCCATTAAGTTTGCACTAAGTACTTTGGTGTAAAATTCAAATGTATAATACTTTTAATGTCAAAGCACTCTAATCTCTGAGAAATCAACTTTTTTGTCTTTATGTACAGAGGCATGAAACAACTTGCAGACATTTCAGAATCATGTGGGAAGTTAACCTAAGGTGTTTCCATTAGGTTTGCAGTAAGTACTTTGGTGTAAAATTGAACTGTATACTCTTTTTATTGTCAAAGCATTGTATGCACTGAGATAACAACTTTTTTGTCTTGATGTCTAGAGGCATGAAACAACTTTCAGTCATCTCAGAATCATGTGGGAAGTTAACCTAAGGTGTTTCCATTAGGTTTGCACTAAGTACTTTGGTGTAAAATTCAAATGTATAATACTTTTAATGTCAAAGCACTCTTCTCTGAGAAATTAACTTTTTTGTCTTTATGTACAGAGGCATGAAACAACTTGCAGACATTTCAGAGTCATGAGGGAAGTTAACCTAAGGTGTTTCCATTAGGTTTGCAGTAAGCACTTTGGTGTAAAATTGAAATGTATACTCTTTGTATTTTCAAAGCGTTGTATGCACTGAGATAACAACTTTTTTGTCTTGATGTCTAGAGGCATGAAACAACTTTCAGTCATCTCAGAATCATGTGGGAAGTTAACCAGAGGTGTTTCCATTAGGTTTGCACTAAGTACTTTGGTGTAAAATTGAAATGTATACTATTTGTACTGACAAAGCATTGTATGCACTGAGATAACAACTTTGTTGTCTTGATGTATAGAGGCATGAAAAAACTTTCAAACTGCTCATAATCATGAGGGAAGTTAACCAAAGGTGTTTCCATTAGGTTTGCAGTAAGTTCTTTGGTGTAAAATTGAAATGTATACTATTTGTATTGTCAAAGCTTTGGAAACACTGAGAAAAGAACATTTTTTCTCTTGATGAGCAGAGGCATGAAACTACTTTCAAACTATTCATAATCATGTGGGAAGTTGAACTAAGGTGTTTCCATTAAGTTTGCACTAAGTACTTTGGTGTAAAATTCAAATGTATAATACTTTTAATGTCAAAGCACTCTAATCTCTGAGAAATCAACTTTTTTGTCTTTATGTACAGAGGCATGAAACAACTTGCAGACATTTCAGAATCATGTGGGAAGTTAACCGAAGCTGTTTCCATTAGGTTTGCAGTAAGTACTTTGGTGTAAAATTGAAATGTATACTCTTTGTATTTTCAAAGCATTGTATGCACTGAGATAACAACTTTTTTGTCTTGATGTCTAGAGGCATGAAACAACTTTCAGTCATCTCAGAATCATGTGGGAAGTTAACCTGAGGTGTTTCCATTAGGTTTGCACTAAGTACTTTGGTGTAAAATTGAAATGTATACTATTTGTATTGCAAAGCTTTGTAAGCACTGAGAAAAGAACTTTTTTGTCTTGATGCATATAGGCATGAAACAACTTTCAAACTGCTCATAATCATGTGGGAAGTTAACCAAAGGTGTTTCCATTAGGTTTGCAGTAAGTACTTTGGTTTAAAATTCAAATGCATACTCTTTGTATTGTCAAAGCACTGTATGCACTGAGATAACAACTTTGTTGTCTTGATGTATAGTGGCATGAAACAACTTTCAGTCATCTCAGAATCATGTGGGACGTTAACCTAAGGTGTTTCCATTAGGTTTGCACTAAGTACTTTGGTGTAAAATTCAAATGTATAATACTTTTAAAGTCAAAGCACTCTATTCTCTGAGAAATCAACTTTTTTGTCTTTATGTACAGAGGCATGAAACAACTTGCAGACATTTCAGAATCATGAGGGAAGTTAACCTAAGGTGTTTCCATTAGGTTTGCAGTAAGCACTTTGGTGTAAAATTGAAATGTATACTCTTTGTATTTTCAAAGCGTTGTACGCACTGTGATAACAACTCTTTTGTCTTGATGTCTAGAGGCATGAAACAACTTTCAGTCATCTCAGAATCATGTGGGAAGTTAACCTGAGGTGTTTCCATTAGGTTTGCACTAAGTACTTTGGTGTAAAATTGAAATGTATACTATTTGTACTGACAAAGCATTGTATGCACTGAGATAACAACTTTGTTGTCTTGATGTATAGAGGCATGAAAAAACTTTCAAACTGCTCATAATCATGAGGGAAGTTAACCAAAGGTGTTTCCATTAGGTTTGCAGTAAGTTCTTTGGTGTAAAATTGAAATGTATACTATTTGTATTGTCAAAGCATTGGAAACACTGAGAAAAGAACATTTTTTGTCTTGATGAGCAGAGGCATGAAACTACTTTCAAACTACTCATAATCATGTGGGACGTTGAACTACGGTGTTTCCATTAAGTTTGCACTAAGTACTTTGGAGTAAAATTGAAATGTATACTATTTGTATTGCAAAGCTTTGTAAGCACTGAGAAAAGAACTTTTTTGTCTTGATGTATATAGGCATGAAACAACTTTCAAACTGCTCATAATCATGTGGGAAGTTAACCAAAGGTGTTTCCATTAGGTTTGCAGTAAGTACTTTGGTGTAAAATTGAAATGTTTACTCTTTGTATAGTCAAAGCATTGTGTGCACTGAGATAACAACTTTTTTGTCTTGATGTCTAGACGCATGAAACAACTTTCAGTCATCTCACAATCATGTGGGAAGTTATCCTAAGGTGTTTCCATTAGGTTTGCACTAAGTACTTTGGTGTAAAATTCAAATGTATAATACTTTTAATGTCAAAGTGCTCTATTCTCTGAGATATCAACTTTTTTGTCTTTAAGTACAGAGGCATGAAACAACTTGCAGACATTTCAGAATCATGTGGGAAGTTAACCTAAGGTGTTTCCATTAGGTTTGCAGTAAGTACTTTGGTGTAAAATTGAAATGTATACTCTTTTTATTGTCAAAGCATTGTATGCACTGAGATAACAACTTTTTTGTCTTGATGTCTAGAGGCATGAAACAACTTTCAGTCATCTCAGAATCATGTGGGAAGTTAACCTAAGGTGTTTCCATTAGGTTTGCACTAAGTACTTTGGAGTAAAATTGAAATGTATACTATTTGTATTGCAAAGCTTTGTAAGCACTGAGAAAAGAACTTTTTTGTCTTGATGTATATAGGCATGAAACAACTTTCAAACTGCTCATAATCATGTCGGAAGTTAACCAAAGGTGTTTCCATTAGGTTTGCAGTAAGAACTTTGGTTTAAAATTGAAATGAATACTCTTTGTATTGTCAAAGCACTGTATGCACTGAGATAACAACTTTGTTGTCTTGATGTATAGAGGCATGAAACAACGTTCAGTCATCTCAGAATCATGTGGGACGTTAACCTAAGGTGTTTCCATTAGCTTTGCACTAAGTACTTTGGTGTAAAATTCAAAAGTATAATACTTTTAATGTCAAAGTGCTCTATTCTCTGAAATATCAACTTTTTTGTCTTTAAGTACAGAGGCATGAAACAACTTGCAGACATTTCAGAATCATGTGGGAAGTTAACCTAAGGTGTTTCCATTAGGTTTGCAGTAAGTACTTTGGTGTAAAATTGAACTGTATACTCTTTTTATTGTCAAAGCATTGTATGCACTGAGATAACAACTTTTTTGTCTTGATGTCTAGAGGCATGAAACAACTTTCAGTCATCTCAGAATCATGTGGGAAGTTAACCTAAGGTGTTTCCATTAGGTTTGCACTAAGTACTTTGGTGTAAAATTCAAATGTATAATACTTTTAATGTCAAAGCACTCTTCTCTGAGAAATTAACTTTTTTGTCTTTATGTACAGAGGCATGAAACAACTTGCAGACATTTCAGAGTCATGAGGGAAGTTAACCTAAGGTGTTTCCATTAGGTTTGCAGTAAGCACTTTGGTGTAAAATTGAAATGTATACTCTTTGTATTTTCAAAGCGTTGTATGCACTGAGATAACAACTTTTTTGTCTTGATGTCTAGAGGCATGAAACAACTTTCAGTCATCTCAGAATCATGTGGGAAGTTAACCAGAGGTGTTTCCATTAGGTTTGCACTAAGTACTTTGGTGTAAAATTGAAATGTATACTATTTGTACTGACAAAGCATTGTATGCACTGAGATAACAACTTTGTTGTCTTGATGTATAGAGGCATGAAAAAACTTTCAAACTGCTCATAATCATGAGGGAAGTTAACCAAAGGTGTTTCCATTAGGTTTGCAGTAAGTTCTTTGGTGTAAAATTGAAATGTATACTATTTGTATTGTCAAAGCTTTGGAAACACTGAGAAAAGAACATTTTTTCTCTTGATGAGCAGAGGCATGAAACTACTTTCAAACTATTCATAATCATGTGGGAAGTTGAACTAAGGTGTTTCCATTAAGTTTGCACTAAGTACTTTGGTGTAAAATTCAAATGTATAATACTTTTAATGTCAAAGCACTCTAATCTCTGAGAAATCAACTTTTTTGTCTTTATGTACAGAGGCATGAAACAACTTGCAGACATTTCAGAATCATGTGGGAAGTTAACCGAAGCTGTTTCCATTAGGTTTGCAGTAAGTACTTTGGTGTAAAATTGAAATGTATACTCTTTGTATTTTCAAAGCATTGTATGCACTGAGATAACAACTTTTTTGTCTTGATGTCTAGAGGCATGAAACAACTTTCAGTCATCTCAGAATCATGTGGGAAGTTAACCTGAGGTGTTTCCATTAGGTTTGCACTAAGTACTTTGGTGTAAAATTGAAATGTATACTATTTGTATTGCAAAGCTTTGTAAGCACTGAGAAAAGAACTTTTTTGTCTTGATGCATATAGGCATGAAACAACTTTCAAACTGCTCATAATCATGTGGGAAGTTAACCAAAGGTGTTTCCATTAGGTTTGCAGTAAGTACTTTGGTTTAAAATTCAAATGCATACTCTTTGTATTGTCAAAGCACTGTATGCACTGAGATAACAACTTTGTTGTCTTGATGTATAGTGGCATGAAACAACTTTCAGTCATCTCAGAATCATGTGGGACGTTAACCTAAGGTGTTTCCATTAGGTTTGCACTAAGTACTTTGGTGTAAAATTCAAATGTATAATACTTTTAAAGTCAAAGCACTCTATTCTCTGAGAAATCAACTTTTTTGTCTTTATGTACAGAGGCATGAAACAACTTGCAGACATTTCAGAATCATGAGGGAAGTTAACCTAAGGTGTTTCCATTAGGTTTGCAGTAAGCACTTTGGTGTAAAATTGAAATGTATACTCTTTGTATTTTCAAAGCGTTGTACGCACTGTGATAACAACTCTTTTGTCTTGATGTCTAGAGGCATGAAACAACTTTCAGTCATCTCAGAATCATGTGGGAAGTTAACCTGAGGTGTTTCCATTAGGTTTGCACTAAGTACTTTGGTGTAAAATTGAAATGTATACTATTTGTACTGACAAAGCATTGTATGCACTGAGATAACAACTTTGTTGTCTTGATGTATAGAGGCATGAAAAAACTTTCAAACTGCTCATAATCATGAGGGAAGTTAACCAAAGGTGTTTCCATTAGGTTTGCAGTAAGTTCTTTGGTGTAAAATTGAAATGTATACTATTTGTATTGTCAAAGCATTGGAAACACTGAGAAAAGAACATTTTTTGTCTTGATGAGCAGAGGCATGAAACTACTTTCAAACTACTCATAATCATGTGGGACGTTGAACTACGGTGTTTCCATTAAGTTTGCACTAAGTACTTTGGAGTAAAATTGAAATGTATACTATTTGTATTGCAAAGCTTTGTAAGCACTGAGAAAAGAACTTTTTTGTCTTGATGTATATAGGCATGAAACAACTTTCAAACTGCTCATAATCATGTGGGAAGTTAACCAAAGGTGTTTCCATTAGGTTTGCAGTAAGTACTTTGGTG
Organism: Mobula birostris; assembly: GCF_030028105.1. NCBI lineage: Eukaryota > Metazoa > Chordata > Chondrichthyes > Myliobatiformes > Myliobatidae > Mobula > Mobula birostris. Next base: position 112,881 of record NW_027278298.1, read on the forward strand.
TAAAATTGAAATGTTTACTCTTTGTATAGTCAAAGCATTGTGTGCACTGAGATAACAACTTTTTTGTCTTGATGTCTAGACGCATGAAACAACTTTCAGTCATCTCACAATCATGTGGGAAGTTATCCTAAGGTGTTTCCATTAGGTTTGCACTAAGTACTTTGGTGTAAAATTCAAATGTATAATACTTTTAATGTCAAAGTGCTCTATTCTCTGAGATATCAACTTTTTTGTCTTTAAGTACAGAGGCATGAAACAACTTGCAGACATTTCAGAATCATGTGGGAAGTTAACCTAAGGTGTTTCCATTAGGTTTGCAGTAAGTACTTTGGTGTAAAATTGAAATGTATACTCTTTTTATTGTCAAAGCATTGTATGCACTGAGATAACAACTTTTTTGTCTTGATGTCTAGAGGCATGAAACAACTTTCAGTCATCTCAGAATCATGTGGGAAGTTAACCTAAGGTGTTTCCATTAGGTTTGCACTAAGTACTTTGGAGTAAAATTGAAATGTATACTATTTGTATTGCAAAGCTTTGTAAGCACTGAGAAAAGAACTTTTTTGTCTTGATGTATATAGGCATGAAACAACTTTCAAACTGCTCATAATCATGTCGGAAGTTAACCAAAGGTGTTTCCATTAGGTTTGCAGTAAGAACTTTGGTTTAAAATTGAAATGAATACTCTTTGTATTGTCAAAGCACTGTATGCACTGAGATAACAACTTTGTTGTCTTGATGTATAGAGGCATGAAACAACGTTCAGTCATCTCAGAATCATGTGGGACGTTAACCTAAGGTGTTTCCATTAGCTTTGCACTAAGTACTTTGGTGTAAAATTCAAAAGTATAATACTTTTAATGTCAAAGTGCTCTATTCTCTGAAATATCAACTTTTTTGTCTTTAAGTACAGAGGCATGAAACAACTTGCAGACATTTCAGAATCATGTGGGAAGTTAACCTAAGGTGTTTCCATTAGGTTTGCAGTAAGTACTTTGGTGTAAAATTGAAATGTATACTCTTTGTATTTTCAAAGCATTGTATGCACTGAGACAACAACTTTTTTGTCTTGATGTCTAGAGGCATGAAACAACTTTCAGTCATCTCAGAATCATGTGGGAAGTTAACCTGAGGTGTTTCCATTAGGTTTGCACTAAGTACTTTGGTGTAAAATTGAAATGTATACTATTTGTATTGCAAAGCTTTGTAAGCACTGAGAAAAGAACTTTTTTGTCTTGATGTATATAGGCATGAAACAACTTTCAAACTGCTCATAATCATGTGGGAAGTTAACCAAAGGTGTTTCCATTAGGTTTGCAGAAAGTACTTTGGTTTAAAATTCAAATGCATACTCTTTGTATTCTCAAAGCACTCTATTCTCTGAGAAATCAACTTTTTTGTCTTTATGTACAGAGGCATGAAACAACTTGCAGACATTTCAGAATCATGAGGGAAGTTAACCTAAGGTGTTTCCATGAGGTTTGCAGTAAGCACTTTGGTGTAAAATTGAAATGTATACTCTTTGTATTTTCAAAGCGTTGTATGCACTGAGATAACAACTGTTTTGTCTTGATGTCTAGAGGCATGAAACAACTTTCAGTCATCTCAGAATCATGTGGGAAGTTAACCTGAGGTGTTTCCATTAGGTTTGCACTAAGTACTTTGGTGTAAAATTGAAATGTATACTATTTGTACTGACAAAGCATTGTAAGCACTGAGATAACAACTTTGTTGTCTTGATGTATAGAGGCATGAAAAAACTTTCAAACTGCTCATAATCATGAGGGAAGTTAACCAAAGGTGTTTCCATTAGGTTTGCAGTAAGTTCTTTGGTGTAAAATTGAAATGTATACTATTTGTATTGTCAAAGCATTGGAAACACTGAGAAAAGAACTTTTTTGTCTTGATGAGCAGAGGCATGAAACTACTTTCAAACTACTCATAATCATGTGGGAAGGTGAACTAAGGTGTTTCCATTAAGTTTGCACTAAGTACTTTGGTGTAAAATTCAAATGTATAATACTTTTAATGTCAAAGCACTCTAATCTCTGAGAAATCAACTTTTTTGTCTTTATGTACAGAGGCATGAAACAACTTGCAGACATTTCAGAATCATGTGGGAAGTTAACCTAAGGTGTTTCCATTAGGTTTGCAGTAAGTACTTTGGTGTAATATTGAAATGTATACTCTTTGTATTGTCAAAGCATTGTATGCACTGAGATAACAACTTTTTTGTCTTGATGTCTAGAGGCATGAAACAACTTTCAGTCATCTCAGAATCATGTGGGAAGTTAACCTAAGGTGTTTCCATTAGGTTTGCACTAAGTACTTTGGAGTAAAATTGAAATGTATACTATTTGTATTGCAAAGCTTTGTAAGCACTGAGAAAAGAACTTTTTTGTCTTGATGTATATAGGCATGAAACAACTTTCAAACTGCTCATAATCATGTGGGAAGTTAACCAAAGGTGTTTCCATTAGGTTTGCAGTAAGTACTTTGGTTTAAAATTGAAATGAATACTCTTTGTATTGTCAAAGCACTGTATGCACTGAGATAACAACTTTGTTGTCTTGATGTATAGAGGCATGAAACAACTTTCAGTCATCTCAGAATCATGTGGGACGTTAACCTAAGGTGTTTCCATTAGCTTTGCAGTAAGTACTTTGGTGTAAAATTGAAATGTATACTCTTTGTATTGTCAAAGCATTGTATGCACTGAGATAACAACTTTTTTGTCTTGATGTCTAGAGGCATGAAACAACTTTCAGTCATCTCACAATCATGTGGGAAGTTAACCTAAGGTGTTTCCATTAGGTTTGCACTAAGTACTTTGGTGTAAAATTCAAAAGTATAATACTTTTAATGTCAAAGTGCTCTATTCTCTGAAATATCAACTTTTTTGTCTTTATGTACAGAGGCATGAAACAACTTGCAGACATTTCAGAATCATGAGGGAAGTTAACCTAAGCTGTTTCCATTAGGTTTCCAGTAAGCACTTTGGTGTAAAATTGAAATGTATACTCTTTGTATTTTCAAAGCGTTGTATGCACTGAGACAACAACTTTTTTGTCTTGATGTCTAGAGGCATGAAACAACTTTCAGTCATCTCAGAATCATGTGGGAAGTTAACCTGAGGTGTTTCCATTAGGTTTGCACTAAGTACTTTGGTGTAAAATTGAAGTGTATACTATTTGTTTTGACAAAGCATTGTATGCACTGAGATAACAACTTTGTTGTCTTGACGTATAGAGGCATGAAACACCTTTCAAACTGCTCATAATCATGTTGAAAGGTAACCAAAGGTGTTTGCATTAGGTTTGCAGTCAGGACTTTTCAGGACAATTGAAGTGTATACTACTGTTACATCAAAGCATTGTATGCACTGAGATAACAACTTTTTTGTCTTAATGTCTAGAGGCATGAAACAACTTTCAGTCATCTCAGAATCATGTGGGAAGTTAACCTAAGGTGTTTCCTTTAGGTTTGCACTAAGTACTTTGGTGTAAAATTGAAATGTATACTATTTGTATTGCAAAGCTTTGTAAGCACTGAGAAAAGAACTTTTTTGTCTTGATGTATATAGGCATGAAACAACTTTCAAACTGCTCATAATCATGTGGGAAGTTAACCAAAGGTGTTTCCATTAGGTTTGCAGTAAGTACTTTGGTTTAAAATTCAAATGCATACTCTTTGTATTGTCAAAGCACTGTATGCACTGAGATAACAACTTTGTTGTCTTGATGTATAGAGGCATGAAACAACTTTCAGTCATCTCAGAATCATGTGGGACGTTAACCTAAGGTGTTTCCATTAGGTTTGCAGTAAGTACTTTGGTGTAAAATTGAAATGTATACTCTTTGTATTGTCAAAGCATTGTATGCACTGAGATAACAACTTTTTTGTCTTGATGTCTAGAGGCATGAAACAACTTTCAGTCATCTCACAATCATGTGGGAAGTTAACCTAAGGTGTTTCCATTAGGTTTGCACTAAGTACTTTGGTGTAAAATTTAAATGTATAATACTTTTAATGTCAAAGTGCTCTATTCTCTGAGATATCAACTTTTTTGTCTTTAAGTACAGAGGCATGAAACAACTTTCAGTCATCTCAGAATCATGTGGGACGTTCACCTAAGGTGTTTCCATTAGGTTTGCAGTAAGCACTTTGGTGTAAAATTGAAATGTATACTTTTTGTATTTTCAAAGCGTTGTATGCACTGAGATAACAACTTTTTTTGTCTTGATGTCTAGAGGCATGAAACAACTTTCAGTCATCTCAGAATCATGTGGGAAGTTAATCTGAAGTGTTTCCATTAGGTTTGCACTAAGTACTTTGGTGTAAAATTGAAATGTATACTATTTGTACTGACAAAGCATTGTATGCACTGAGATAACAACTTTTTTGTCTTGATGTCTAGAGGCATGAAACAACTTTCAGTCATCTCAGAATCATGTGGGAAGTTAACCTAAGGTGTTTCCATTAGGTTTGCACTAAGTACTTTGGTGTAAAATTGAAGTGTATACTATTTGTTTTGACAAAGCATTGTATGCACTGAGATAACAACTTTGTTGTCTTGATGTATAGAGGCATGAAACACCTTTCAAACTGCTCATAATCATGTTGAAAGGTAACCAAAGGTGTTTGCATTAGGTTTGCAGTCAGGACTTTTCAGGACAATTGAAGTGTATACTACTGTTACATCAAAGCATTGTATGCACTGAGATAACAACTTTTTTGTCTTGATGTCTAGAGGCATGAAACAACTTTCAGTCATCTCAGAATCATGTGGGAAGTTAACCTAAGGTGTTTCCATTAGGTTTGCACTAAGTACTTTGGAGTAAAATTGAAATGTATACTATTTGTATTGCAAAGCTTTGTAAGCACTGAGAAAAGAACTTTTTTGTCTTGATGTATATAGGCATGAAACAACTTTCAAACTGCTCATAATCATGTGGGAAGTTAACCAAAGGTGTTTCCATTAGGTTTGCAGTAAGTACTTTGGTTTAAAATTGAAATGAATACTCTTTGTATTGTCAAAGCACTGTATGCACTGAGATAACAACTTTGTTGTCTTGATGTATAGAGGCATGAAACAACTTTCAGTCATCTCAGAATCATGTGGGACGTTAACCTAAGGTGTTTCCATTAGGTTTGCAGTAAGTACTTTGGTGTAAAATTGAAATGTATACTCTTTGTGTTGTCAAAGCATTGTATGCACTGAGATAACAACTTTTTTGTCTTGATGTCTAGAGGCATGAAACAACTTTCAGTCATCTCACAATCATGTGGGAAGTTAACCTAAGGTGTTTCCATTAGGTTTGCACTAAGTACTTTGGTGTAAAATTTAAATGTATAATACTTTTAATGTCAAAGTGCTCTATTCTCTGAGATATCAACTTTTTTGTCTTTAAGTACAGAGGCATGAAACAACTTTCAGTCATCTCAGAATCATGTGGGACGTTCACCTAAGGTGTTTCCATTAGGTTTGCAGTAAGCACTTTGGTGTAAAATTGAAATGTATACTTTTTGTATTTTCAAAGCGTTGTATGCACTGAGATAACAACTTTTTTTGTCTTGATGTCTAGAGGCATGAAACAACTTTCAGTCATCTCAGAATCATGTGGGAAGTTAACCTGAGGTGTTTCCATTAGGTTTGCACTAAGTACTTTGGTGTAAAATTGAAATGTATACTATTTGTACTGACAAAGCATTGTATGCACTGAGATAACAACTTTGTTGTCTTGATGTATAGAGGCATGAAAAAACTTTCAAACTGCTCATAATCATGAGGGAAGTTAACCAAAGGTGTTTCCATTAGGTTTGCAGTAAGTTCTTTGGTGTAAAATTGAAATGTATACTATTTGTATTGTCAAAGCATTGGAAACACTGAGAAAAGAACATTTTTTGTCTTGATGAGCAGAGGCATGAAACTACTTTCAAACTACTCATAATCATGTGGGAAGTTGAACTAAGGTGTTTCAATTAAGTTTGCACTAAGTACTTTGGTGTAAAATTCAAATGTATAATACTTTTAATGTCAAAGCACTCTAATCTCTGAGAAATCAACTTTTTTGTCTTTATGTACAGAGGCATGAAACAACTTGCAGACATTTCAGAATCATGTGGGAAGTTAACCTAAGGTGTTTCCATTAGGTTTGCAGTAAGTACTTTGGTGTAAAATTGTAATGTATACTCTTTTTATTGTCAAAGCATTGTATGCACTGAGATAACAACTTTTTTGTCTTGATGTCTAGAGGCATGAAACAACTTTCAGTCATCTCAGAATCATGTGGGAAGTTAATCTGAGGTGTTTCCATTAGGTTTGCACTAAGTACTTTGGTGTAAAATTGAAATGTATACTATTTGTACTGACAAACCATTGTATGCACTGAGATAACAACTTTTTTGTCTTGATGTCTAGAGGCATGAAACAACTTTCAGTCTTCTCAGAATCATGTGGGAAGTTAACCTAAGGTGTTTCCATTAGGTTTGCACTAAGTACTTTGGTGTAAAATTGAAATGTATACTATTTGTATTGCAAAGCTTTGTAAGCACTGAGAAAAGAACTTTTTTGTCTTGATGTATATAGGCATGAAACAACTTTCAAACTGCTCATAATCATGTGGGAAGTTAACCAAAGGTGTTTCCATTAGGTTTGCAGTAAGTACTTTGGTTTAAAATTCAAATGCATACTCTTTGTATTGTCAAAGCACTGTATGCACTGAGATAACAACTTTGTTGTCTTGATGTATAGAGGCATGAAACAACTTTCAGTCATCTCAGAATCATGTGGGACGTTAACCTAAGGTGTTTCCATTAGGTTTGCAGTAAGTACTTTGGTGTAAAATTGAAATGTATACTCTTTGTATTGTCAAAGCATTGTATGCACTGAGATAACAACTTTTTTGTCTTGATGTCTAGAGGCATGAAACAACTTTCAGTCATCTCACAATCATGTGGGAAGTTAACCTAAGGTGTTTCCATTAGGTTTGCACTAAGTACTTTGGTGTAAAATTTAAATGTATAATACTTTTAATGTCAAAGTGCTCTATTCTCTGAGATATCAACTTTTTTGTCTTTAAGTACAGAGGCATGAAACAACTTTCAGTCATCTCAGAATCATGTGGGACGTTCACCTAAGGTGTTTCCATTAGGTTTGCAGTAAGCACTTTGGTGTAAAATTGAAATGTATACTTTTTGTATTTTCAAAGCGTTGTATGCACTGAGATAACAACTTTTTTTGTCTTGATGTCTAGAGGCATGAAACAACTTTCAGTCATCTCAGAATCATGTGGGAAGTTAATCTGAAGTCTTTCCATTAGCTTTGCACTAAGTACTTTGGTGTAAAATTGAAATGTATACTATTTGTACTGACAAACCATTGTATGCACTGAGATAACAACTTTTTTGTCTTGATGTCTAGAGGCATGAAACAACTTTCAGTCATCTCAGAATCATGTGGGAAGTTAACCTAAGGTGTTTCCATTAGGTTTGCACTAAGTACTTTGGTGTAAAATTGAAGTGTATACTATTTGTTTTGACAAAGCATTGTATGCACTGAGATAACAACTTTGTTGTCTTGATGTATAGAGGCATGAAACACCTTTCAAACTGCTCATAATCATGTTGAAAGGTAACCAAAGGTGTTTGCATTAGGTTTGCAGTCAGGACTTTTCAGGACAATTGAAGTGTATACTACTGTTACATCAAAGCATTGTATGCACTGAGATAACAACTTTTTTGTCTTGATGTCTAGAGGCATGAAACAACTTTCAGTCATCTCAGAATCATGTGGGAAGTTAACCTAAGGTGTTTCCATTAGGTTTGCACTAAGTACTTTGGAGTAAAATTGAAATGTATACTATTTGTATTGCAAAGCTTTGTAAGCACTGAGAAAAGAACTTTTTTGTCTTGATGTATATAGGCATGAAACAACTTTCAAACTGCTCATAATCATGTGGGAAGTTAACCAAAGGTGTTTCCATTAGGTTTGCAGTAAGTACTTTGGTTTAAAATTGAAATGAATACTCTTTGTATTGTCAAAGCACTGTATGCACTGAGATAACAACTTTGTTGTCTTGATGTATAGAGGCATGAAACAACTTTCAGTCATCTCAGAATCATGTGGGACGTTAACCTAAGGTGTTTCCATTAGGTTTGCAGTAAGTACTTTGGTGTAAAATTGAAATGTATACTCTTTGTATTGTCAAAGCATTGTATGCACTGAGATAACAACTTTTTTTGTCTTGATGTCTAGAGGCATGAAACAACTTTCAGTCATCTCAGAATCATGTGGGAAGTTAATCTGAAGTGTTTCCATTAGGTTTGCACTAAGTACTTTGGTGTAAAATTGAAATGTATACTATTTGTACTGACAAAGCATTGTATGCACTGAGATAACAACTTTTTTGTCTTGATGTCTAGAGGCATGAAACAACTTTCAGTCATCTCAGAATCATGTGGGAAGTTAACCTAAGGTGTTTCCATTAGGTTTGCACTAAGTACTTTGGTGTAAAATTGAAGTGTATACTATTTGTTTTGACAAAGCATTGTATGCACTGAGATAACAACTTTGTTGTCTTGATGTATAGAGGCATGAAACACCTTTCAAACTGCTCATAATCATGTTGAAAGGTAACCAAAGGTGTTTGCATTAGGTTTGCAGTCAGGACTTTTCAGGACAATTGAAGTGTATACTACTGTTACATCAAAGCATTGTATGCACTGAGATAACAACTTTTTTGTCTTGATGTCTAGAGGCATGAAACAACTTTCAGTCATCTCAGAATCATGTGGGAAGTTAACCTAAGGTGTTTCCATTAGGTTTGCACTAAGTACTTTGGAGTAAAATTGAAATGTATACTATTTGTATTGCAAAGCTTTGTAAGCACTGAGAAAAGAACTTTTTTGTCTTGATGTATATAGGCATGAAACAACTTTCAAACTGCTCATAATCATGTGGGAAGTTAACCAAAGGTGTTTCCATTAGGTTTGCAGTAAGTACTTTGGTTTAAAATTGAAATGAATACTCTTTGTATTATCAAAGCACTGTATGCACTGAGATAACAACTTTGTTGTCTTGATGTATAGAGGCATGAAACAACTTTCAGTCATCTCAGAATCATGTGGGACGTTAACCTAAGGTGTTTCCATTAGGTTTGCAGTAAGTACTTTGGTGTAAAATTGAAATGTATACTCTTTGTATTGTCAAAGCATTGTATGCACTGAGATAACAACTTTTTTGTCTTGATGTCTAGAGGCATGAAACAACTTTCAGTCATCTCACAATCATGTGGGAAGTTAACCTAAGGTGTTTCCATTAGGTTTGCACTAAGTACTTTGGTGTAAAATTTAAATGTATAATACTTTTAATGTCAAAGTGCTCTATTCTCTGAGATATCTACTTTTTTGTCTTTAAGTACAGAGGCATGAAACAACTTTCAGTCATCTCAGAATCATGTGGGACGTTCACCTAAGGTGTTTCCATTAGGTTTGCAGTAAGCACTTTGGTGTAAAATTGAAATGTATACTTTTTGTATTTTCAAAGCGTTGTATGCACTGAGATAACAACTTTTTTTGTCTTGATGTCTAGAGGCATGAAACAACTTTCAGTCATCTCAGAATCATGTGGGAAGTTAACCTGAGGTGTTTCCATTAGGTTTGCACTAAGTACTTTGGTGTAAAATTGAAATGTATACTATTTGTACTGACAAAGCATTGTATGCACTGAGATAACAACTTTGTTGTCTTGATGTACAGAGGCATGAAAAAACTTTCAAACTGCTCATAATCATGAGGGAAGTTAACCAAAGGTGTTTCCATTAGGTTTGCAGTAAGTTCTTTGGTGTAAAATTGAAATGTATACTATTTGTATTGTCAAACCATTGGAAACACTGAGAAAAGAACATTTTTTGTCTTGATGAGCAGAGGCATGAAACTACTTTCAAACTACTCATAATCATGTGGGAAGTTGAACTAAGGTGTTTCCATTAAGTTTGCACTAAGTACTTTGGTGTAAAATTCAAATGTATAATACTTTTAATGTCAAAGCACTCTAATCTCTGAGAAATCAACTTTTTTGTCTTTATGTACAGAGGCATGAAACAACTTGCAGACATTTCAGAATCATGAGGGAAGTTAACCTAAGGTGTTTCCATTAGGTTTACAGTAAGCACTTTGGTGTAAAATTGAAGTGTATACTATTTGTTTTGACAAAGCATTGTATGCACTGAGATAACAACTTTGTTGTCTTGATGTATAGAGGCATGAAACACCTTTCAAACTGCTCATAATCATGTTGAAAGGTAACCAAAGGTGTTTGCATTAGGTTTGCAGTCAGGACTTTTCAGGACAATTGAAGTGTATACTACTGTTACATCAAAGCATTGTATGCACTGAGATAACAACTTTTTTGTCTTGATGTCTAGAGGCATGAAACAACTTTCAGTCATCTCAGAATCATGTGGGAAGTTAACCTAAGGTGTTTCCATTAGGTTTGCACTAAGTACTTTGGAGTAAAATTGAAATGTATACTATTTGTATTGCAAAGCTTTGTAAGCACTGAGAAAAGAACTTTTTTGTCTTGATGTATATAGGCATGAAACAACTTTCAAACTGCTCATAATCATGTGGGAAGTTAACCAAAGGTGTTTCCATTAGGTTTGCAGTAAGTACTTTGGTTTAAAATTGAAATGAATACTCTTTGTATTGTCAAAGCACTGTATGCACTGAGATAACAACTTTGTTGTCTTGATGTATAGAGGCATGAAACAACTTTCAGTCATCTCAGAATCATGTGGGACGTTAACCTAAGGTGTTTCCATTAGGTTTGCAGTAAGTACTTTGGTGTAAAATTGAAATGTATACTCTTTGTATTGTCAAAGCATTGTATGCACTGAGATAACAACTTTTTTTGTCTTGATGTCTAGAGGCATGAAACAACTTTCAGTCATCTCAGAATCATGTGGGAAGTTAATCTGAAGTGTTTCCATTAGGTTTGCACTAAGTACTTTGGTGTAAAATTGAAATGTATACTATTTGTACTGACAAAGCATTGTATGCACTGAGATAACAACTTTTTTGTCTTGATGTCTAGAGGCATGAAACAACTTTCAGTCATCTCAGAATCATGTGGGAAGTTAACCTAAGGTGTTTCCATTAGGTTTGCACTAAGTACTTTGGTGTAAAATTGAAGTGTATACTATTTGTTTTGACAAAGCATTGTATGCACTGAGATAACAACTTTGTTGTCTTGATGTATAGAGGCATGAAACACCTTTCAAACTGCTCATAATCATGTTGAAAGGTAACCAAAGGTGTTTGCATTAGGTTTGCAGTCAGGACTTTTCAGGACAATTGAAGTGTATACTACTGTTACATCAAAGAATTGTATGCACTGAGATAACAACTTTTTTGTCTTGATGTCTAGAGGCATGAAACAACTTTCAGTCATCTCAGAATCATGTGGGAAGTTAACCTAAGGTGTTTCCATTAGGTTTGCACTAAGTACTTTGGAGTAAAATTGAAATGTATACTATTTGTATTGCAAAGCTTTGTAAGCACTGAGAAAAGAACTTTTTTGTCTTGATGTATATAGGCATGAAACAACTTTCAAACTGCTCATAATCATGTGGGAAGTTAACCAAAGGTGTTTCCATTAGGTTTGCAGTAAGTACTTTGGTTTAAAATTGAAATGAATACTCTTTGTATTATCAAAGCACTGTATGCACTGAGATAACAACTTTGTTGTCTTGATGTATAGAGGCATGAAACAACTTTCAGTCATCTCAGAATCATGTGGGACGTTAACCTAAGGTGTTTCCATTAGGTTTGCAGTAAGTACTTTGGTGTAAAATTGAAATGTATACTCTTTGTATTGTCAAAGCATTGTATGCACTGAGATAACAACTTTTTTGTCTTGATGTCTAGAGGCATGAAACAACTTTCAGTCATCTCACAATCATGTGGGAAGTTAACCTAAGGTGTTTCCATTAGGTTTGCACTAAGTACTTTGGTGTAAAATTTAAATGTATAATACTTTTAATGTCAAAGTGCTCTATTCTCTGAGATATCTACTTTTTTGTCTTTAAGTACAGAGGCATGAAACAACTTTCAGTCATCTCAGAATCATGTGGGACGTTCACCTAAGGTGTTTCCATTAGGTTTGCAGTAAGCACTTTGGTGTAAAATTGAAATGTATACTTTTTGTATTTTCAAAGCGTTGTATGCACTGAGATAACAACTTTTTTTGTCTTGATGTCTAGAGGCATGAAACAACTTTCAGTCATCTCAGAATCATGTGGGAAGTTAACCTGAGGTGTTTCCATTAGGTTTGCACTAAGTACTTTGGTGTAAAATTGAAATGTATACTATTTGTACTGACAAAGCATTGTATGCACTGAGATAACAACTTTGTTGTCTTGATGTACAGAGGCATGAAAAAACTTTCAAACTGCTCATAATCATGAGGGAAGTTAACCAAAGGTGTTTCCATTAGGTTTGCAGTAAGTTCTTTGGTGTAAAATTGAAATGTATACTATTTGTATTGTCAAACCATTGGAAACACTGAGAAAAGAACATTTTTTGTCTTGATGAGCAGAGGCATGAAACTACTTTCAAACTACTCATAATCATGTGGGAAGTTGAACTAAGGTGTTTCCATTAAGTTTGCACTAAGTACTTTGGTGTAAAATTCAAATGTATAATACTTTTAATGTCAAAGCACTCTAATCTCTGAGAAATCAACTTTTTTGTCTTTATGTACAGAGGCATGAAACAACTTGCAGACATTTCAGAATCATGTGGGAAGTTAACCTAAGGTGTTTCCATTAGGTTTGCAGTAAGTACTTTGGTGTAAAATTGTAATGTATACTCTTTTTATTGTCAAAGCATTGTATGCACTGAGATAACAACTTTTTTGTCTTGATGTCTAGAGGCATGAAACAACTTTCAGTCATCTCAGAATCATGTGGGAAGTTAATCTGAGGTGTTTCCATTCGGTTTGCACTAAGTACTTTGGTGTAAAATTGAAATGTATACCATTTGTACTGACAAACCATTGTATGCACTGAGATAACAACTTTTTTGTCTTGATGTCTAGAGGCATGAAACAACTTTCAGTCATCTCAGAATCATGTGGGAAGTTAACCTAAGGTGTTTCCATTAGGTTTGCACTAAGTACTTTGGTGTAAAATTGAAGTGTATACTATTTGTTTTGACAAAGCATTGTATGCACTGAGATAACAACTTTGTTGTCTTGATGTATAGAGGCATGAAACACCTTTCAAACTGCTCATAATCATGTTGAAAGGTAACCAAAGGTGTTTGCATTAGGTTTGCAGTCAGGACTTTTCAGGACAATTGAAGTGTATACTACTGTTACATCAAAGCATTGTATGCACTGAGATAACAACTTTTTTGTCCTGATGTCTAGAGGCATGAAACAACTTTCAGTCATCTCAGAATCATGTGGGAAGTTAACCTAAGGTGTTTCCATTAGGTTTGCACTAAGTACTTTGGAGTAAAATTGAAATGTATACTATTTGTATTGCAAAGCTTTGTAAGCACTGAGAAAAGAACTTTTTTGTCTTGATGTATATAGGCATGAAACAACTTTCAAACTGCTCATAATCATGTGGGAAGTTAACCAAAGGTGTTTCCATTAGGTTTGCAGTAAGTACTTTGGTTTAAAATTGAAATGAATACTCTTTGTATTGTCAAAGCACTGTATGCACTGAGATAACAACTTTGTTGTCTTGATGTATAGAGGCATGAAACAACTTTCAGTCATCTCAGAATCATGTGGGACGTTAACCTAAGGTGTTTCCATTAGGTTTGCAGTAAGTACTTTGGTGTAAAATTGAAATGTATACTCTTTGTATTGTCAAAGAATTGTATGCACTGAGATAACAACTTTTTTGTCTTGATGTCTAGAGGCATGAAACAACTTTCAGTCATCTCACAATCATGTGGGAAGTTAACCTAAGGTGTTTCCATTAGGTTTGCACTAAGTACTTTGGTGTAAAATTTAAATGTATAATACTTTTAATGTCAAAGTGCTCTATTCTCTGAGATATCAACTTTTTTGTCTTTAAGTACAGAGGCATGAAACAACTTTCAGTCATCTCAGAATCATGTGGGACGTTCACCTAAGGTGTTTCCATTAGGTTTGCAGTAAGCACTTTGGTGTAAAATTGAAATGTATACTTTTTGTATTTTCAAAGCGTTGTATGCACTGAGATAACAACTTTTTTTGTCTTGATGTCTAGAGGCATGAAACAACTTTCAGTCATCTCAGAATCATGTGGGAAGTTAACCTGAGGTGTTTCCATTAGGTTTGCACTAAGTACTTTGGTGTAAAATTGAAATGTATACTATTTGTACTGACAAAGCATTGTATGCACTGAGATAACAACTTTGTTGTCTTGATGTATAGAGGCATGAAAAAACTTTCAAACTGCTCATAATCATGAGGGAAGTTAACCAAAGGTGTTTCCATTAGGTTTGCAGTAAGTTCTTTGGTGTAAAATTGAAATGTATACTATTTGTATTGTCAAAGCATTGGAAACACTGAGAAAAGAACATTTTTTGTCTTGATGAGCAGAGGCATGAAACTACTTTCAAACTACTCATAATCATGTGGGAAGTTGAACTAAGGTGTTTCCATTAAGTTTGCACTAAGTACTTTGGTGTAAAATTCAAATGTATAATACTTTTAATGTCAAAGCACTCTAATCTCTGAGAAATCAACTTTTTTGTCTTTATGTACAGAGGCATGAAACAACTTGCAGACATTTCAGAATCATGTGGGAAGTTAACCTAAGGTGTTTCCATTAGGTTTGCAGTAAGTACTTTGGTGTAAAATTGTAATGTATACTCTTTTTATTGTCAAAGCATTGTATGCACTGAGATAACAACTTTTTTGTCTTGATGTCTAGAGGCATGAAACAACTTTCAGTCATCTCAGAATCATGTGGGAAGTTAATCTGAGGTGTTTCCATTAGGTTTGCACTAAGTACTTTGGTGTAAAATTGAAATGTATACTATTTGTACTGACAAAGCATTGTATGCACTGAGATAACAACTTTTTTGTCTTGATGTCTAGAGGCATGAAACAACTATCAGTCATCTCAGAATCATGTGGGAAGTTAACCTAAGGTGTTTCCATTAGGTTTGCACTAAGTACTTTGGTGTAAAATTGAAGTGTATACTATTTGTTTTGACAAAGCATTGTATGCACTGAGATAACAACTTTGTTGTCTTGATGTATAGAGGCATGAAACACCTTTCAAACTGCTCATAATCATGTTGAAAGGTAACCAAAGGTGTTTGCATTAGGTTTGCAGTCAGGACTTTTCAGGACAATTGAAGTGTATACTACTGTTACATCAAAGCATTGTATGCACTGAGATAACAACTTTTTTGTCTTGATGTCTAGAGTCATGAAACAACTTTCAGTCATCTCAGAATCATGTGGGAAGTTAACCTGAGGTGTTTCCATTAGGTTTGCACTAAGTACTTTGGAGTAAAATTGAAATGTATACTATTTGTATTGCAAAGCTTTGTAAGCACTGAGAAAAGAACTTTTTTGTCTTGATGTATATAGGCATGAAACAACTGTCAAACTGCTCGTAATCATGTGGGAAGTTAACCAAAGGTGTTTCCATTAGGTTTGCAGTAAGCACTTTGGTTTAAAATTGAAATGAATACTCTTTGTATTGTCAAAGCACTGTATGCACTGAGATAACAACTTTGTTGTCTTGATGTATAGACGCATGAAACAACTTTCAGTCATCTCAGAATCATGTGGGACGTTAACCTAAGGTGTTTCCATTAGGTTTGCAGTAAGTACTTTGGTGTAAAATTGAAATGTATACTCTTTGTATTGTCAAAGCATTGTATGCACTGAGATAACAACTTTTTTGTCTTGATGTCTAGAGGCATGAAACAACTTTCAGTCATCTCACAATCATGTGGGAAGTTAACCTAAGGTGTTTCCATTAGGTTTGCACTAAGTACTTTGGTGTAAAATTTAAATGTATAATACTTTTAATGTCAAAGTGCTCTATTCTCTGAGATATCAACTTTTTTGTCTTTAAGTACAGAGGCATGAAACAACTTTCAGTCATCTCAGAATCATGTGGGACGTTCACCTAAGGTGTTTCCATTAGGTTTGCAGTAAGCACTTTGGTGTAAAATTGAAATGTATACTTTTTGTATTTTCAAAGCGTTGTATGCACTGAGATAACAACTTTTTTTGTCTTGATGTCTAGAGGCATGAAACAACTTTCAGTCATCTCAGAATCATGTGGGAAGTTAACCTGAGGTGTTTCCATTAGGTTTGCACTAAGTACTTTGGTGTAAAATTGAAATGTATACTATTTGTACTGACAAAGCATTGTATGCACTGAGATAACAACTTTGTTGTCTTGATGTATAGAGGCATGAAAAAACTTTCAAACTGTTCATAATCATGAGGGAAGTTAACCAAAGGTGTTTCCATTGGGTTTGCAGTAAGTTCTTTGGTGTAAAATTGAAATGTATACTATTTCTATTGTCAAAGCATTGGAAACACTGAGAAAAGAACTTTTTTGTCTTGATGAGCAGAGGCATGAAACTACTTTCAAACTACTCATAATCATGTGGGAAGTTGAACTAAGGTGTTTCCATTAAGTTTGCACTAAGTACTTTGGTGTAAAATTCAAATGTATAATACTTTTAATGTCAAAGCACTCTAATCTCTGAGAAATCAACTTTTTTGACTTTATGTACAGAGGCATGAAACAACTTGCAGACATTTCAGAATCATGTGGGAAGTTAACCTAAGGTGTTTCCATTAGGTTTGCAGTAAGTACTTTGGTGTAAAATTGAAATGTATACTCTTTGTATTGTCAAAGCATTGTATGCACTGAGATAACAACTTTTTTGTCTTGATGTCTAGAGGCATGAAACAACTTTCAGTCATCTCAGAATCATGTGGGAAGTTAACCTAAGGTGTTTCCATTAGGTTTGCAGTAAGTACTTTGGTGTAAAATTGAAATGTATACTCTTTGTATTGTCAAAGCATTGGAAACACTGAGAAAATAACTTTTTTGTCTTGATGAGCAGAGGCATGAAACTACTTTCAAACTACTCATAATCATGTGGGAAGTTGAACTAAGTTGTTTCCATTAAGTTTGCACTAAGTACTTTGGTGTAAAATTCAAATGTATAATACTTTTAATGTCAAAGCACTCTAATCTCTGAGAAATCAACTTTTTTGTCTTTATGTACACAGGCATGAAACAACTTGCAGACATTTCAGAATCATGTGGGAAGTTAACCTAAGGTGTTTCCATTAGGTTTGCAGTAAGTACTTTGGTGTAAAATTGAAATGTATACTCTTTGTATTGTCAAAGCATTGTATGCACTGAGATAACAACTTTTTTGTCTTGATGTCTAGAGGCATGAAACAACTTTCAGTCATCTCAGAATCATGTGGGAAGTTAACCTAAGGTGTTTCCATTAGGTTTGCACTAAGTACTTTGGTGTAAAATTGAAGTGTATACTATTTGTTTTGACAAAGCATTGTATGCACTGAGATAACAACTTTGTTGTCTTGATGTACAGAGGCATGAAACACCTTTCAAACTGCTCATAATCCTGTTGAAAGGTAACCAAAGGTGTTTGCATTAGGTTTGCAGTCAGGACTTTTCAGGGCAATTGAAGTGTATACTACTGTTACATCAAAGCATTGTATGCACTGAGATAACAACTTTTTTGTCTTAATGTCTAGAGGCATGAAACAACTTTCAGTCATCTCAGAATCATGTGGGAAGTTAACCTGAGGTGTTTCCATTAGGTTTGCACTAAGTACTTTGGTGTAAAATTGAAATGTATACTATTTGTACTGACAAAGCATTGTATGCACTGAGATAACAACTTTGTTGTCTTGATGTATAGAGGCATGAAAAAACTTTCAAACTGCTCATAATCATGAGGGAAGTTAACCAAAGGTGTTTCCATTAGGTTTGCAGTAAGTTCTTTGGTGTAAAATTGAAATGTATACTATTTGTATTGTCAAAGCATTGGAAACACTGAGAAAAGAACATTTTTTGTCTTGATGAGCAGAGGCATGAAACTACTTTCAAACTACTCATAATCATGTGGGAAGTTGAACTAAGGTGTTTCCATTAAGTTTGCACTAAGTACTTTGGTGTAAAATTCAAATGTATAATACTTTTAATGTCAAAGCACTCTAATCTCTGAGAAATCAACTTTTTTGTCTTTATGTACAGAGGCATGAAACAACTTGCAGACATTTCAGAATCATGTGGGAAGTTAACCTAAGGTGTTTCCATTAGGGTTGCAGTAAGTACTTTGGTGTAAAATTGTAATGTATACTCTTTTTATTGTCAAAGCATTGTATGCACTGAGATAACAACTTTTTTGTCTTGATGTCTAGAGGCATGAAACAACTTTCAGTCATCTCAGAATCATGTGGGAAGTTAATCTGAGGTGTTTCCATTAGGTTTGCACTAAGTACTTTGGTGTAAAATTGAAATGTATACTATTTGTACTGACAAAGCATTGTATGCACTGAGATAACAACTTTTTTGTCTTGATGTCTAGAGGCATGAAACAACTATCAGTCATCTCAGAATCATGTGGGAAGTTAACCTAAGGTGTTTCCATTAGGTTTGCACTAAGTACTTTGGTGTAAAATTGAAGTGTATACTATTTGTTTTGACAAAGCATTGTATGCACTGAGATAACAACTTTGTTGTCTTGATGTATAGAGGCATGAAACACCTTTCAAACTGCTCATAATCATGTTGAAAGGTAACCAAAGGTGTTTGCATTAGGTTTGCAGTCAGGACTTTTCAGGACAATTGAAGTGTATACTACTGTTACATCAAAGCATTGTATGCACTGAGATAACAACTTTTTTGTCTTGATGTCTAGAGTCATGAAACAACTTTCAGTCATCTCAGAATCATGTGGGAAGTTAACCTGAGGTGTTTCCATTAGGTTTGCACTAAGTACTTTGGAGTAAAATTGAAATGTATACTATTTGTATTGCAAAGCTTTGTAAGCACTGAGAAAAGAACTTTTTTGTCTTGATGTATATAGGCATGAAACAACTGTCAAACTGCTCATAATCATGTGGGAAGTTAACCAAAGGTGTTTCCATTAGGTTTGCAGTAAGCACTTTGGTTTAAAATTGAAATGAATACTCTTTGTATTGTCAAAGCACTGTATGCACTGAGATAACAACTTTGTTGTCTTGATGTATAGACGCATGAAACAACTTTCAGTCATCTCAGAATCATGTGGGACGTTAACCTAAGGTGTTTCCATTAGGTTTGCAGTAAGTACTTTGGTGTAAAATTGAAATGTATACTCTTTGTATTGTCAAAGCATTGTATGCACTGAGATAACAACTTTTTTGTCTTGATGTCTAGAGGCATGAAACAACTTTCAGTCATCTCACAATCATGTGGGAAGTTAACCTAAGGTGTTTCCATTAGGTTTGCACTAAGTACTTTGGTGTAAAATTTAAATGTATAATACTTTTAATGTCAAAGTGCTCTATTCTCTGAGATATCAACTTTTTTGTCTTTAAGTACAGAGGCATGAAACAACTTTCAGTCATCTCAGAATCATGTGGGACGTTCACCTAAGGTGTTTCCATTAGGTTTGCAGTAAGCACTTTGGTGTAAAATTGAAATGTATACTTTTTGTATTTTCAAAGCGTTGTATGCACTGAGATAACAACTTTTTTTGTCTTGATGTCTAGAGGCATGAAACAACTTTCAGTCATCTCAGAATCATGTGGGAAGTTAACCTGAGGTGTTTCCATTAGGTTTGCACTAAGTACTTTGGTGTAAAATTGAAATGTATACTATTTGTACTGACAAAGCATTGTATGCACTGAGATAACAACTTTGTTGTCTTGATGTATAGAGGCATGAAAAAACTTTCAAACTGTTCATAATCATGAGGGAAGTTAACCAAAGGTGTTTCCATTGGGTTTGCAGTAAGTTCTTTGGTGTAAAATTGAAATGTATACTATTTCTATTGTCAAAGCATTGGAAACACTGAGAAAAGAACTTTTTTGTCTTGATGAGCAGAGGCATGAAACTACTTTCAAACTACTCATAATCATGTGGGAAGTTGAACTAAGGTGTTTCCATTAAGTTTGCACTAAGTACTTTGGTGTAAAATTCAAATGTATAATACTTTTAATGTCAAAGCACTCTAATCTCTGAGAAATCAACTTTTTTGACTTTATGTACAGAGGCATGAAACAACTTGCAGACATTTCAGAATCATGTGGGAAGTTAACCTAAGGTGTTTCCATTAGGTTTGCAGTAAGTACTTTGGTGTAAAATTGAAATGTATACTCTTTGTATTGTCAAAGCATTGTATGCACTGAGATAACAACTTTTTTGTCTTGATGTCTAGAGGCATGAAACAACTTTCAGTCATCTCAGAATCATGTGGGAAGTTAACCTAAGGTGTTTCCATTAGGTTTGCAGTAAGTACTTTGGTGTAAAATTGAAATGTATACTCTTTGTATTGTCAAAGCATTGGAAACACTGAGAAAATAACTTTTTTGTCTTGATGAGCAGAGGCATGAAACTACTTTCAAACTACTCATAATCATGTGGGAAGTTGAACTAAGGTGTTTCCATTAAGTTTGCACTAAGTACTTTGGTGTAAAATTCAAATGTATAATACTTTTAATGTCAAAGCACTCTAATCTCTGAGAAATCAACTTTTTTGTCTTTATGTACAGAGGCATGAAACAACTTGCAGACATTTCAGAATCATGTGGGAAGTTAACCTAAGGTGTTTCCATTAGGTTTGCAGTAAGTACTTTGGTGTAAAATTGAAATGTATACTCTTTGTATTGTCAAAGCATTGTATGCACTGAGATAACAACTTTTTTGTCTTGATGTCTAGAGGCATGAAACAACTTTCAGTCATCTCAGAATCATGTGGGAAGTTAACCTAAGGTGTTTCCATTAGGTTTGCACTAAGTACTTTGGTGTAAAATTGAAGTGTATACTATTTGTTTTGACAAAGCATTGTATGCACTGAGATAACAACTTTGTTGTCTTGATGTACAGAGGCATGAAACACCTTTCAAACTGCTCATAATCCTGTTGAAAGGTAACCAAAGGTGTTTGCATTAGGTTTGCAGTCAGGACTTTTCAGGGCAATTGAAGTGTATACTACTGTTACATCAAAGCATTGTATGCACTGAGATAACAACTTTTTTGTCTTAATGTCTAGAGGCATGAAACAACTTTCAGTCATCTCAGAATCATGTGGGAAGTTAACCTAAGGTGTTTCCTTTAGGTTTGCACTAAGTACTTTGGTGTAAAATTGAAATGTATACTATTTGTATTGCAAAGCTTTGTAAGCACTGAGAAAAGAACTTTTTTGTCTTGATGTATATAGGCATGAAACAACTTTCAAACTGCTCATAATCATGTGGTTAGTTAACCAAAGGTGTTTCCATTAGGTTTGCAGTAAGTACTTTGGTTTAAAATTCAAATGCATACTCTTTCTATTGTCAAAGCACTGTATGCACTGAGATAACAACTTTGTTGTCTTGATGTATAGAGGCATGAAACAACTTTCAGTCATCTCAGAATCATGTGGGACGTTAACCTAAGGTGTTTCCATTAGGTTTGCACTAAGTACTTTGGTGTAAAATTCAAAGGTATAATACTTTTAATGTCAAAGCACTCTATTCTCTGAGAAATCAACTTTTTTGTCTTTATGTACAGAGGCATGAAACAACTTGCAGACATTTCAGAATCATGAGGGAAGTTAACCTAAGGTGTTTCCATTAGGTTTGCAGTAAGCACTTTGGTGTAAAATTGAAATGTTTTCTCTTTGTATTTTCAAAGCGTTGTATGCACAGAGATAACAACTTTTTTGTCTTGATGTCTAGAGGCATGAAACAACTTTCAGTCATCTCAGAATCATGTGGGAACTTAATCTGAGGTGTTTCCATTAGGTTTGCACTAAGTACTTGGGTGTAAAATTGAAATGTATACTATTTGTACTGTCAAAGCATTGTATGCACTGAGATAACAACTTTGTTGTCTTGATGTATAGAGGCATGAAACTACTTTCAAACTACTCATAATCATGTGGGAAGTTGAACTAAGGTGTTTCCATTAAGTTTGCACTAAGTACTTTGGTGTAAAATTCAAATGTATAATGCTTTTAATGTCAAAGCACTCTAATCTCTGAGAAATCAACTTTTTTGTCTTTATGTACAGAGGCATGAAACAACTTGCAGACATTTCAGAATCATGTGGGAAGTTAACCTAAGGTGTTTCCATTAGGTTTGCAGTAAGTACTTTGGTGTAAAATTGAAATGTATACTCTTTGTATTGTCAAAGCATTGTATGCACTGAGATAACAACTTTTTTGTCTTGATGTCTAGAGGCATGAAACAACTTTCAGTCATCTCAGAATCATGTGGGAAGTTAACCTAAGGTGCTTCCATTAGGTTTGCACTAAGTACTTTGGTGTAAAATTGAAGTGTATACTATTTGTTTTGACAAAGCATTGTATGCACTGAGATAACAACTTTGTTGTCTTGATGTATAGAGGCATGAAACACCTTTCAAACTGCTCATAATCATGTTGAAAGGTAACCAAAGGTGTTTGCATTAGGTTTGCAGTCAGGACTTTTCAGGACAATTGAAGTGTATACTACTCTTACATCAAAGCATTGTATGCACTGAGATAACAACTTTTTTGTCTTAATGTCTAGAGGCATGAAACAACTTTCAGTCATCTCAGAATCATGTGGGAAGTTAACCTAAGGTGTTTCCTTTAGGTTTGCACTAACTACTTTGGTGTAAAATTGAAATCTATACTATTTGTATTGCAAAGCTTTGTTAGCACTGAGAAAAGAACTTTTTTGTCTTGATGTATATAGGCATGAAACAACTTTCAAACTGCTCATAATCATGTGGGAAGTTAACCAAAGGTGTTTCCATTAGGTTTGCAGTAAGTACTTTGGTTTAAAATTCAAATGCATACTCTTTGTATTGTCAAAGCACTGTATGCACTGAGATAACAACTTTGTTGTCTTGATGTATAGAGGCATGAAACAACTTTCAGTCATCTCAGAATCATGTGGGACGTTAACCTAAGGTGTTTCCATTAGGTTTGCACTAAGTACTTTGGTGTAAAATTCAAATGTATAATACTTTTAATGTCAAAGCACTCTATTCTCTGAGAAATCAACTTTTTTGTCTTTATGTACAGAGGCATGAAACAACTTGCAGACATTTCAGAATCATGAGGGAAGTTAACCTAAGGTGTTTCCATTAGGTTTGCAGTAAGCACTTTGGTGTAAAATTGAAATGTATACTCTTTGTATTTTCAAAGCGTTGTCTGCACTGAGATAACAACTTTTTTGTCTTGATGTCTAGAGGCATGAAACAACTTTCAGTCATCTCAGAATCATGTGGGAAGTTAATCTGAGGTGTTTCCATTAGGTTTGCACTAAGTACTTTGGTGTAAAATTGAAATGTATACTATTTGTACTGACAAAGCATTGTATGCACTGAGATAACAACTTTTTTGTCTTGATGTCTAGAGGCATGAAACAACTTTCAGTCATCTCAGAATCATGTGGGAAGTTAACCTAAGGTGTTTCCATTAGGTTTGCACTAAGTACTTTGGTGTAAAATTGAAGTGTATACTATTTGTTTTGACAAAGCATTGTATGCACTGAGATAACAACTTTGTTGTCTTGATGTATAGAGGCATGAAACACCTTTCAAACTGCTCATAATCCTGTTGAAAGGTAACCAAAGGTGTTTGCATTAGGTTTGCAGTCAGGACTTTTCAGGACAATTGAAGTGTATACTACTGTTACATCAAAGCATTGTATGCACTGAGATAACAACTTTTTTGTCTTAATGTCTAGAGGCATGAAACAACTTTCAGTCATCTCAGAATCATGTGGGAAGTTAACCTAAGGTGTTTCCTTTAGGTTTGCACTAAGTACTTTGGTGTAAAATTGAAATGTATACTATTTGTATTGCAAAGCTTTGTAAGCACTGAGAAAAGAACTTTTTTGTCTTGATGTATATAGGCATGAAACAACTTTCAAACTGCTCATAATCATGTGGTTAGTTAACCAAAGGTGTTTCCATTAGGTTTGCAGTAAGTACTTTGGTTTAAAATTCAAATGCATACTCTTTCTATTGTCAAAGCACTGTATGCACTGAGATAACAACTTTGTTGTCTTGATGTATAGAGGCATGAAACAACTTTCAGTCATCTCAGAATCATGTGGGACGTTAACCTAAGGTGTTTCCATTAGGTTTGCACTAAGTACTTTGGTGTAAAATTCAAATGTATAATACTTTTAATGTCAAAGCACTCTATTCTCTGAGAAATCAACTTTTTTGTCTTTATGTACAGAGGCATGAAACAACTTGCAGACATTTCAGAATCATGAGGGAAGTTAACCTAAGGTGTTTCCATTAGGTTTGCAGTAAGCACTTTGGTGTAAAATTGAAATGTTTTCTCTTTGTATTTTCAAAGCGTTGTATGCACTGAGATAACAACTTTTTTGTCTTGATGTCTAGAGGCATGAAACGACTTTCAGTCATCTCAGAATCATGTGGGAACTTAATCTGAGGTGTTTCCATTAGGTTTGCACTAAGTACTTGGGTGTAAAATTGAAATGTATACTATTTGTACTGTCAAAGCATTGTATGCACTGAGATAACAACTTTGTTGCCTTGATGTCTAGAGGCATGAAACACCTTTCAAACTGCTCATAATCATGTTGAAAGGTAACCAAAGGTGTTTGCATTAGGTTTGCAGTCAGGACTTTTCAGGACAATTGAAGTGTATACTACTCTTACATCAAAGCATTGTATGCACTGAGATAACAACTTTTTTGTCTTAATGTCTAGAGGCATGAAACAACTTTCAGTCATCTCAGAATCATGTGGGAAGTTAACCTAAGGTGTTTCCTTTAGGTTTGCACTAACTACTTTGGTGTAAAATTGAAATCTATACTATTTGTATTGCAAAGCTTTGTAAGCACTGAGAAAAGAACTTTTTTGTCTTGATGTATATAGGCATGAAACAACTTTCAAACTGCTCATAATCATGTGGGAGGTTAACCAAAGGTGTTTCCATTAGGTTTGCAGTAAGTACTTTGGTTTAAAATTCAAATGCATACTCTTTGTATTGTCAAAGCACTGTATGCACTGAGATAACAACTTTGTTGTCTTGATGTATAGAGGCATGAAACAACTTTCAGTCATCTCAGAATCATGTGGGACGTTAACCTAAGGTGTTTCCATTAGGTTTGCACTAAGCACTTTGGTGTAAAATTCAAATGTATAATACTTTTAATGTCAAAGCACTCTATTCTCTGAGAAATCAACTTTTTTGTCTTTATGTACAGAGGCATGAAACAACTTGCAGACATTTCAGAATCATGAGGGAAGTTAACCTAAGGTGTTTCCATTAGGTTTGCAGTAAGCACTTTGGTGTAAAATTGAAATGTATACTCTTTGTATTTTCAAAGCGTTGTATGCACTGAGATAACAACTTTTTTGTCTTGATGTCTAGAGGCATGAAACAACTTTCAGTCATCTCAGAATCATGTGGGAAGTTAATCTGAGGTGTTTCCATTAGGTTTGCACTAAGTACTTTGGTGTAAAATTGAAATGTATACTATTTGTACTGACAAAGCATTGTATGCACTGAGATAACAACTTTTTTGTCTTGATGTCTAGAGGCATGAAACAACTTTCAGTCATCTCAGAATCATGTGGGAAGTTAACCTAAGGTGTTTCCATTAGGTTTGCACTAAGTACTTTGGTGTAAAATTGAAGTGTATACTATTTGTTTTGACAAAACATTGTATGCACTGAGATAACAACTTTGTTGTCTTGATGTATAGAGGCATGAAACACCTTTCAAACTGCTCATAATCCTGTTGAAAGGTAACCAAAGGTGTTTGCATTAGGTTTGCAGTCAGGACTTTTCAGGACAATTGTAGTGTATACTACTGTTACATCAAAGCATTGTATGCACTGAGATAACAACTTTTTTGTCTTAATGTCTAGAGGCATGAAACAACTTTCAGTCATCTCAGAATCATGTGGGAAGTTAACCTAAGGTGTTTCCTTTAGGTTTGCACTAAGTACTTTGGTGTAAAATTGAAATGTATACTATTTGTATTGCAAAGCTTTGTAAGCACTGAGAAAAGAACTTTTTTGTCTTGATGTATATAGGCATGAAACAACTTTCAAACTGCTCATAATCATGTGGTTAGTTAACCAAAGGTGTTTCCATTAGGTTTGCAGTAAGTACTTTGGTTTAAAATTCAAATGCATACTCTTTCTATTGTCAAAGCACTGTATGCACTGAGATAACAACTTTGTTGTCTTGATGTATAGAGGCATGAAACATCTTTCAGTCATCTCAGAATCATGTGGGACGTTAACCTAAGGTGTTTCCATTAGGTTTGCACTAAGTACTTTGGTGTAAAATTCAAATGTATAATACTTTTAATGTCAAAGCACTCTATTCTCTGAGAAATCAACTTTTTTGTCTTTATGTACAGAGGCATGAAACAACTTGCAGACATTTCAGAATCATGAGGGAAGTTAACCTAAGGTGTTTCCATTAGCTTTGCAGTAAGCACTTTGGTGTAAAATTGAAATGTTTTCTCTTTGTATTTTCAAAGCGTTGTATGCACTGAGATAACAACTTTTTTGTCTTGATGTCTAGAGGCATGAAACGACTTTCAGTCATCTCAGAATCATGTGGGAACTTAATCTGAGGTGTTTCCATTAGGTTTGCACTAAGTACTTGGGTGTAAAATTGAAATGTATACTATTTGTACTGTCAAAGCATTGTATGCACTGAGATAACAACTTTGTTGTCTTGATGTATAGAGGCATGAAACTACTTTCAAACTACTCATAATCATGTGGGAAGTTGAACTAAGGTGTTTCCATTAAGTTTGCACTAAGTACTTTGGTGTAAAATTCAAATGTATAATGCTTTTAATGTCAAAGCACTCTGATCTCTGAGAAATCAACTTTTTTGTCTTTATGTACAGAGGCATGAAACAACTTGCAGACATTTCAGAATCATGTGGGAAGTTAACCTAAGGTGTTTCCATTAGGTTTGCAGTAAGTACTTTGGTGTAAAATTGAAATGTATACTCTTTGTATTGTCAAAGCATTGTATGCACTGAGATAACAACTTTTTTGTCTTGATGTCTAGAGGCATGAAACAACTTTCAGTCATCTCAGAATCATGTGGGAAGTTAACCTAAGGTGCTTCCATTAGGTTTGCACTAAGTACTTTGGTGTAAAATTGAAGTGTATACTATTTGTTTTGACAAAGCATTGTATGCACTGAGATAACAACTTTGTTGTCTTGATGTCTAGAGGCATGAAACACCTTTCAAACTGCTCATAATCATGTTGAAAGGTAACCAAAGGTGTTTGCATTAGGTTTGCAGTCAGGACTTTTCAGGACAATTGAAGTGTATACTACTCTTACATCAAAGCATTGTATGCACTGAGATAACAACTTTTTTGTCTTAATGTCTAGAGGCATGAAACAACTTTCAGTCATCTCAGAATCATGTGGGAAGTTAACCTAAGGTGTTTCCTTTAGGTTTGCACTAACTACTTTGGTGTAAAATTGAAATCTATACTATTTGTATTGCAAAGCTTTGTAAGCACTGAGAAAAGAACTTTTTTGTCTTGATGTATATAGGCATGAAACAACTTTCAAACTGCTCATAATCATGTGGGAAGTTAACCAAAGGTGTTTCCATTAGGTTTGCAGTAAGTACTTTGGTTTAAAATTCAAATGCATACTCTTTGCATTGTCAAAGCACTGTATGCACTGAGATAACAACTTTGTTGTCTTGATGTATAGAGGCATGAAACAACTTTCAGTCATCTCAGAATCATGTGGGACGTTAACCTAAGGTGTTTCCATTAGGTTTGCACTAAGTACTTTGGTGTAAAATTCAAATGTATAATACTTTTAATGTCAAAGCACTCTATTCTCTGAGAAATCAACTTTTTTGTCTTTATGTACAGAGGCATGAAACAACTTGCAGACATTTCAGAATCATGAGGGAAGTTAACCTAAGGTGTTTCCATTAGGTTTGCAGTAAGCACTTTGGTGTAAAATTGAAATGTATTCTCTTTGTATTTTCAAAGCGTTCTATGCACTGAGATAACAACTTTTTTGTCTTGATGTCTAGAGGCATGAAACAACTTTCAGTCATCTCAGGATCATGTGGGAAGTTAATCTGAGGTGTTTCCATTAGGTTTGCACTAAGTACTTTGGTGTAAAATTGAAATGTATACTATTTGTACTGACAAAGCATTGTATGCACTGAGATAACAACTTTTTTGTCTTGATGTCTAGAGGCATGAAACAACTTTCAGTCATCTCAGAATCATGTGGGAAGTTAACCTAAGGTGTTTCCATTAGGTTTGCACTAAGTACTTTGGTGTAAAATTGAAGTGTATACTATTTGTTTTGACAAAGCATTGTATGCACTGAGATAACAACTTTGTTGTCTTGATGTATAGAGGCATGAAACACCTTTCAAACTGCTCATAATCCTGTTGAAAGGTAACCAAAGGTGTTTGCATTAGGTTTGCAGTCAGGACTTTTCAGGACAATTGAAGTGTATACTACTGTTACATCAAAGCATTGTATGCACTGAGATAACAACTTTTTTGTCTTAATGTCTAGAGGCATGAAACAACTTTCAGTCATCTCAGAATCATGTGGGAACTTAATCTGAGGTGTTTCCATTAGGTTTGCACTAAGTACTTTGGTGTAAAATTGAAATGTATACTATTTGTACTTACAAAGCATTGTATGCACTGAGATAACAACTTTGTTGTCTTGATGTATAGAGGCATGAAAAAACTTTCAAACTGCTCATAATCATGAGGGAAGTTAACCAAAGGTGATTCCATTAGGTTTGCAGTAAGTTCTTTGGTGTAAAATTGAAATGTATACTATTTGTATTGTCAAAGCATTGGAAACACTGAGAAAAGAACATTTTTTGTCTTGATGAGCTGAGGCAGGAAACTACTTTCAAACTACTCATAATCATGTGGGAAGTTGAACTAAGGTGTTTCCATTAAGTTTGCACTAAGTACTTTGGTGTAAAATTCAAATGTATAATACTTTTAATATCAAAGCACTCTCATCTCTGAGAAATCAACTTTTTTGTCTTTATGTACAGAGGCATGAAACAACTTTCAGTCATCTCAGAATCATGTGGGACGTTAACCTAACGTGTTTCCATTAGGTTTGCACTAAGTACTTTGGTGTAAAATTCAAATGTATAATACTTTTAATGTCAAAGCACTCTATTCTCTGAGAAATCAACTTTTTTGTCTTTATGTACAGAGGCATGAAACAACTTGCAGACATTTCAGAATCATGAGGGAAGTTAACCTAAGGTGTTTCCATTAGGTTTGCAGTAAGCACTTTGGTGTAAAATTGAAATGTATACTCTTTGTATTTTCAAAGCGTTGTATGCACTGAGATAACAACTTTTTTGTCTTGATGTCTAGAGGCATGAAACAAATTTCAGTCATCTCAGAATCATGTGGGAACTTAATCTGAGGTGTTTCCATTAGGTTTGCACTAAGTACTTTGGTGTAAAATTGAAATGTATACTATTTGTACTGACAAAGCATTGTATGCACTGAGATAACAACTTTGTTGTCTTGATGTATAGAGGCATGAAAAAACTTTCAAACTGCTCATAATCATGAGGGAAGTTAACCAAAGGTGTTTCCATTAGGTTTGCAGTAAGTTCTTTGGTGTAAAATTGAAATGTATACTATTTGTATTGTCAAAGCATTGGAAACACTGAGAAAAGAACATTTTTTGTCTTGATGAGCTGAGGCATGAAACTACTTTCAAACTACTCATAATCATGTGGGAAGTTGAACTAAGGTGTTTCCATTAAGTTTGCACTAAGTACTTTGGTGTAAAATTCAAATGTATAATACTTTTAATGTCAAAGCACTCTAATCTCTGAGAAATCAACTTTTTTGTCTTTATGTACAGAGGCATGAAACAACTTGCAGACATTTCAGAATCATGTGGGAAGTTAACCTAAGGTGTTTCCATTAGGTTTGCAGTAAGTACTTTGGTGTAAAATTGAAATGTATACTCTTTGTATTGTCAAAGCATTGTATGCACTGAGATAACAACTTTTTTGTCTTGATGTCTAGAGGCATGAAACAACTTTCAGTCATCTCAGAATCATGTGGGAAGTTAACCTAAGGTGTTTCCATTAGGTTTGCACTAAGTACTTTGGTGTAAAATTGAAGTGTATACTATTTGTTTTGACAAAGCATTGTATGCACTGAGATAACAACTTTGTTGTCTTGATGTATAGAGGCATGAAACACCTTTCAAATTGCTCATAATCATGTTGGAAGGTAACCAAAGGTGTTTGCATTAGGTTTGCAGTCAGGACTTTTCAGGACAATTGAAGTGTATACTACTGTTACATCAAAGCATTGTATGCACTGAGATAACAACTTTTTTGTCTTAATGTCTAGAGGCATGAAACAACTTTCAGTCATCTCCGAATCATGTGGGAAGTTAACCTAAGGTGTTTCCTTTAGGTTTGCACTAAGTACTTTGGTGTAAAATTGAAATGTATACTATTTGTATTGTCAAAGCTTTGGAAGCACTGAGAAAAGAACTTTTTTGTCTTGACGAGCAGAGGCATGAAACTACTTTCAAACTACTCATAATCATGTGGGAAGTTGAACTAAGGTGTTTTGTTTAGGTTTGCACTGAGTACTTTGGTGTAAAATTCAAATGTATAATACTTTTAATGTCAAAGCACTCTAATCTCTGAGAAATCAACTTTTTTGTCTTTATGTACAGAGGCATGAAACAACTTGCAGACATTTCAGAATCATGTGGGAAGTTAACCTAAGGTGTTTCCATTAGGTTTGCAGTAAGTACTTTGGTTAAAATTGAAATGCATACTCTTTGTATTGTCAAAGCACTGTATGCACTGAGATAACAACTTTGTTGTCTTGATGTATAGAGGCATGAAACAACTTTCAGTCATCTCAGAATCATGTGGGACGTTAACCTAAGGTGTTTCCATTAGGTTTGCACTAAGTACTTTGGTGTAAAATTGAAATGTATACTATTTGTACTGACAAAGCATTGTATGCACTGAGATAACAACTTTGTTGTCTTGATGTATAGAGGCATGAAAAAACTTTCAAACTGCTCATAATCATGTGGGAAGTTAACCAAAGGTGTTTCCATTAGGTTTGCAGTAAGTACTTTGGTTTAAAATTGAAATGCATACTCTTTGTATTGTCAAAGCATTGTATGCACTGAGATAACAACTTTGTTGTCTTGATGTATAGAGGCATGAAACAACTTTCAGTCATCTCAGAATCATGTGGGAAGTTAACCTAAGGTGTTTCCATTAGGTTTGCAGTAAGTACTTTGGTGTAAAATTGAAATTTATACTCTTTGTATTGTCAAAGCATTGTATGGACTGAGATAACAACTTTTTTGTCTTGATGTCTAGAGGCATGAAACAACTTTCAGTCATCTCAGAATCATGTGGGAAGTTAACCTAAGGTGTTTCCATTAGGTTTGCAATAAGTACTTTGGTGTAAAATTCAAATGTATAAAACTTTTAATGTCAAAGCACTCTATTCTCTGAGAAATCAACTTTTTTGTCTTTATGTACAGAGGCATGAAACAATTTGCAGACATTTCAGAATCATGTGGGAAGTTAACCTAAGGTGTTTCAATTAGGATTGCAGTAAGTACTTTGGTGTAAAATTGAAATGTATACTCTTTGTATTGTCAAAGTATTGTATGCACTGAGATAACAACTTTTTTGTCTTGATGTCTAGAGGCATGAAACAACTTTCAGTCATCTCAGAATCATGTGGGAAGTTAACCTAAGGTGTTTCCATTAGGTTTGCACTAAATACTTTGGTGTAAAATTGAAATGTGTACTATTTGTATTGCAAAGCTTTGTAAGCACTGAGAAAAGAACTTTTTTGTCTTGATGTATATAGGCATGAAACAACTTTCAAACTGCTCATAATCATGTGGGAAGTTAACCAAAGGTGTTTCCATTAGGTTTGCAGTAAGTACTTTGGTTTAAAATTGAAATGCATACTCTTTGTATTGTCAAAGCACTGTATGCACTGAGATAACAACTTTGTTGTCTTGATGTATAGAGGCATGAAACAACTTTCAGTCATCTCAGAATCATGTGGGACGTTAACCTAAGGTGTTTCCATTAGGTTTGCACTAAGTACTTTGGTGTAAAATTCAAATGTATAATACTTTTAATGTCAAAGCACTCTATTCTCTGAGAAATCAACTTTTTTGTCTTTATGTACAGAGGCATGAAACAACTTGCAGACATTTCAGAATCATGAGGGAAGTTAACCTAAGGTGTTTCCATTAGGTTTGCAGTAAGTACTTTGGTTTAAAATTGAAATGCATACTCTTTGTATTGTCAAAGCACTGTATGCACTGAGATAACAACTGTGTTGTCTTGATGTATACAGGCATGAAACAACTTTCAGTCATCTCAGAATCATGTAGGATGTTAACCTAAGGTGTTTCCATTAGGTTTGCACTAAGTACTTTGGTGTAAAATTCAAATGTATAATACTTTTAATGTCAGAGCACTCTATTCTCTGAGAAATCAACTTTTTTGTCTTTAAGTACAGAGGCATGAAACAACTTGCAGACATTTCAGAATCATGAGGGAATTTAACCGAAGGTGTTTCCATTAGGTTTGCAGTAAGCACTTTGGTGTAAAATTGAAATGTATACTCTTTGTATTTTCAAAGCATTGTATGCACTGAGATAACAACTTTTTTGTCCTGATGTCTAGAGGCTTGAAACAACTTTCAGTCATCTCAGAATCATGTGGGAAGTTAACCTGAGGTGTTTCCATTAGGTTCGCACTAAGTACTTTGGTGTAAAATTGAAATGTATACTATTTGTACTGACAAAGCATTGTATGCTCTGAGATAACAACTTTGTTGCCTTGATGTATAGAGGCATGAAAAAACTTTCAAACTGCTCATAATCATGTGGGAAGTTAAGAAAAGGTGTTTCCATTAGGTTTGCAGTAAGTACTTTGGTTTAAAATTGAAATGCATACTCTTTGTATTGTCAAAGCATTGTATGCACTGAGATAACAACTTTGTTGTCTTGATGTATAGAGGCATGAAACAACTTTCAGTCATCTCAGAATCATGTGGGAAGTTAACCTAAGGTGTTTCCATTAGGTTTGCAGTAAGTACTTTGGTGTAAAATTGAAATTTATACTCTTTGTATTGTCAAAGCATTGTATGCACTGAGATAACAACTTTTTTGTCTTGATGTCTAGAGGCACGAAACAACTTTCAGTCATCTCAGAATCATGTGGGAAGTTAACCTAAGGTGTTTCCATTAGGTTTGCACTAAGTACTTTGGTGTAAAATTGAAGTGTATACTATTTGTTTTGACAAAGCATTGTATGCACTGAGATAACAACTTTGTTGTCTTGATGTATAGAGGCATGAAACACCTTTCAAACTGCTCATAATCATGTTGGAAGGTAACCAAAGGTGTTTGCATTAGGTTTGCAGTCAGGACTTTTCAGGACAATTGAAGTGTATGCTACTGTTACATCAAAGCATTGTATGCACTGAGATAACAACTTTTTTGTCTTAATGTCTAGAGGCATGAAACAACTTTCAGTCATCTCAGAATCATGTGGGAAGTTAACCTAAGGTGTTTCCTTTAGGTTTGCACTAAGTACTTTGGTGTAAAATTGAAATGTATACTATTAGTATTGTCAAAGCTTTGGAAGCACTGAGAAAAGAACTTTTTTGTCTTGACGAACAGAGGCATGAAACTACTTTCAAACTACGCATAATCATGTGGGAAGTTGAACTAAGGTGTTTTGTTTAGGTTTGCACTGAGTACTTTGGTGTAAAATTCAAATGTATAATACTTTTAATGTCAAAGCACTCTAATCTCTGAGAAATCAACTTTTTTGTCTTTATGTACAGGGGCCTGAAACAACTTGCAGACATTTCAGAATCATGTGGGAAGTTAACCTAAGGTGTTTCCATTAGGTTTGCAGTAAGTACTTTGGTGTAAAATTGAAATGTATACTCTTTGTATTGTCAAAGCATTGTATGCACTGAGATAACAACTTTTTTGTCTTGATGTCTAAAGGCATGAAACAACTTTCAGTCATCTCAGAATCATGTGGGAAGTTAACCTAAGGTGTTTCCATTATGTTTGCACGAAGTACTTTGGTGTAAAATTGAAGTGTATACTATTTCTTTTGAGAAAGCATTGTATGCACTGAGATAACAACTTTGTTGTCTTGATGTATAGAGGCATGAAACACCTTTCAAACTGCTCATAATCATTTTGAAAGGTAACCAAAGGTGATGGCATTAGGTTTGCAGTCAGGACTTTTCAGGACAATTGAAGTGTATACTACTGTTACATCAAAGCATTGTATGCACTGAGATAACAACTTTTTTGTCTTGATGTATATAGGCATGAAACAACTTTCAAACTGCACATAATCATGTGGGAAGTTAACCAAAGGTGTTTCCATTAGGTTTGCAGTAAGTACTTTGGTTTAAAATTCAAATGCATACTCTTTGTATTGTCAAAGCACTGTATGCACTGAGATAACAACTTTGTTGTCTTGATGTATGGAGGCATGAAACAACTTTAGGTCATCTCAGAATCATGTGGGACGTTAACCTAAGGTGTTTCCATTAGGTTTGCACTAAGTACTTTGGTGTAAAATTGAAATGTATACTATTTGTACTGACAAAGCATTGTATGCACTGAGATAACAACTTTGTTATCTTGATGTATAGAGGCATGAAAAAACTTTCAAACTGCTCATAATCATGAGGGAAGTTAACCAAAGGTGTTTCCATTAGGTTTGCAGTAAGTTCTTTGGTGTAAAATTGAAATGTATACTATTTGTATTGTCAAAGCATTGGAAACACTGAGAAAAGAACATTTTTTGTCTTGATGAGCAGAGGCATGAAACTACTTTCAAACTACTCATAATCATGTGGGAAGTTGAACTAAGGTGTTTCCATTAAGTTTGCACTAAGTACTTTGGTGTAAAATTCAAATGTATAATACTTTTAATGTCAAAGCACTCTAATCTCTGAGAAATCAACTTTTTTGTCTTTATGTACAGAGGCATGAAACAACTTGCAGACATTTCAGAATCATGTGGGAAGTTAACCTAAGGTGTTTCCGTTAGGTTTGCAGTAAGTACTTTGGTGTAAAATTGAAATGTATACTCTTTGTATTGTCAAAGCATTGTATGCACTGAGATAACAACTTTTTTGTCTTGATGTCTAGAGGCATGAAACAACTTTCAGTCATCTCAGAATCATGTGGGAAGTTAACCTAAGGTGTTTCCTTTAGGTTTGCACTAAGTACTTTGGTGTAAAATTGAAATGTATACTATTTGTATTGTCAAAGCTTTGGAAGCACTGAGAAAAGAACTTTTTTGTCTTGATGTATATAGGCATGAAACAACTTTCAAACTGCTCATAATCATGTGGGAAGTTAACCAAAGGTGTTTCCATTAGGTTTGCAGTAAGTACTTTGGTTTAAAATTCAAATGCATACTCTTTGTATTGTCAAAGCACTGTATGCACTGAGATAACAACTTTGTTGTCTTGATGTATAGCGGCATGAAACAACTTTCAGTCATCTCAGAATCATGTGGGACGTTAACCTAAGGTGTTTCCATTAGGTTTGCACTAAGTACTTTGGTGTAAAATTCAAATGTATAATACTTTTAATGTCAAAGCACTCTATCCTCTGAGAAATCAACTTTTTTGTCTTTATGTACAGAGGCATAAAACGACTTGCAGACATTTCAGAATCATGAGGGAAGTTAACCTAAGGTGTTTCCATTAGTTTTGCAGTAAGCACTTTGGTGTAAATTTGAAATGTATACTCTTTGTATTTTCAAAGCGTTGTATGCACTGAGATAACAACTTTTTTGTCTTGATGTCTAGAGGCATGAAACAACTTTCAGTCATCTCAGAATCATGTGGGAAGTTGACCTAAGGTGTTTCCTTTAGGTTTGCACTAAGTACTTTGGTGTAAAATTGAAATGTATGCTATTTGTATTGTCAAAGCTTTGGAAGCACTGAGAAAAGAACTTTTTTGTCTTGACGAGCAGAGGCATGAAACTACTTTCAAACTACTCATAATCATGTGGGAAGTTGAACTAAGGTGTTTTGTTTAGGTTTGCAGTAAGTACTTTGGTGTAAAATTGAAATATATACTCTTTGTATTGTCAAAGCATTGTATGCACTGAGATAACAACTTTTTTGTCTTGATGTCTAGAGGCATGAAACAACTTTCAGTCATCTCAGAATCATGTGGGAAGTTAACCTAAGGTGTTTCCATTAGGTTTGCACTAAGTACTTTGGAGTAAAATTGAAATGTATACCATTTGTAATGCAAAGCTTTGTAAGCACTGAGAAAAGAACTTTTTTGTCTTGATGTCTAGAGGCATGAAACAACTTTCAGTCATCTCAGAATCATGTGGGAAGTTAACGTAAGGTGTTTCCATTAGGTTTGCACTAAGAAGTTTGGTGTAAAATTCAAATGTATAGTACTTTTAATGTCAAAGCACTCTATTCTCTGAGAAATCAACTTTTTTGTCTTTAAGTACGGAGGCATGAAACAACTTGCAGACATTTCAGAATCATGTGGGAAGTTAACCTAAGCTGTTTCCATTAGGATTGCAGTAAGTACTTTGGTGTAAAATTGAAATGTATACTATTTGTATTGCAAAGCTTTGTAAGCACTGAGAAAAGAACTTTTTTGTCTTGATGTATATAGGCATGAAACAACTTTCAAACTGCTCATAATCATGTGGTAAGTTAACCAAAGGTGTTTCCATTAGGTTTGCAGTAAGTACTTTGGTTTAAAATTCAAATGCATACTCTTTGTATTCTCAAAGCATTGTATGCACTGAGATAACAACTTTTTTGTCTTGATGTCTAGAGGCATGAGACAACTTTCAGTCAACTCAGAATCATGTGGGAAGTTAACCTAAGGTGTTTCCATTAGGTTTGCACTAAGTACTTTGGTGTAAAATTGAAGTGTATGCTATTTGTTTTGACAAAGCATTGTATGCACTGAGATAACAACTTTGTTGTCTTGATGTATAGAGGCATGAAACACCTTTCAAACTGCTCATAATCATGTTGGAAGGTAAACAAAGGTGTTTGCATTAGGTTTGCAGACAGGACTTTTCAGGACAATTGAAGTGTATACTACTGTTACATCAAAGCATTGTATGCACTGAGATAACAACTTTTTTATCTTAATGTCTAGAGGCATGAAACAACTTTCAGTCATCTCAGAATCATGTGGGAAGTTAACCTAAGGTGTTTCCTTTAGGTTTGCACTAAGTACTTTGGTGTAAAATTGAAATGTATACTATTTGTATTGTCAAAGCTTTGGAAGCAATGAGAAAAGAACTTTTTTGTCTTGACGAGCAGAGGCATGAAACTACTTTCAAACTACTCAGAATCATGTGGGACGTTAACCTAAGGTGTTTCCATTAGGTTTGCAGTAAGTACTTTGGTGTAAAATTGAAATGTATACTCTTGTATTGTCAAAGTATTGTATGCACTGAGATAACAACTTTTTTGTCTTGATGTCTAGAGGCATGAAACAACTTTCAGTCATCTCAGAATCATGTGGGAAGTTAACGTAAGGTGTTTCCATTAGGTTTGCACTAAGAACTTTGGTGTAAAATTCAAATGTATAATACTTTTAATGTCAAAGCACTCTATTCTCTGAGAAATCAACTTTTTTCTCTTTAAGTACGGAGGCATGAAACAACTTGCAGACATTTCAGAATCATGTGGGAAGTTAACCTAAGGTGTTTCCATTAGGTTTGCAGTAAGTACTTTGGTGTAAAATTGAAATGTATACTCTTTGTATTTTCAAAGCATTGTATGCACTGAGATAACAACTTTTTTGTCTTGATGTCTAGAGGCATGAAACAACTTTCAGTCATCTCAGAATCATGTGGGAAGTTTACCTGAGGTGTTTCCATTAGGTTTGCACTAAGTACTTTGGTGTAAAATTGAAATGTATACTATTTGTACTGACAAAGCATTGTATGCACTGAGATAACAACTTTGTTGTCTTGATGTATAGAGGCATGAAAAAACTTTCAAACTGCTCATAATCATGTGGGAAGTTAACCAAAGGTGTTTCCATTAGGTTTGCAGTGGGTGCTTTGGTTTAAAATTGAAATGCATACTCTTTGTATTGTCAAAGCATTGTATGCACTGAGATAACAACTTTGTTGTCTTGATGTATAGAGGCATGAAACAACATTCAGTCATCTCAGAATCATGTGGGAAGTTAACCTAAGGTGTTTCCATTAGGTTTGCACTAAGTACTTTGGTGTAAAATTCAAATGTATAATACTTTTAATGTCAAAGCACTCTATTCTCTGAGAAATCAACTTTTTTGTCTTTATGTACAGAGGCATGAAACAACTTGCAGACATTTCAGAATCATGTGGGAAGTTAACCTAAGGTGTTTCCATTAGGTTTCCACTAAATACTTTGGTGTAAAATTGAAATGTATACTATTTGTATTGCAAAGCTTTGTAAGCACTGAGAAAAGAACTTTTTTGTCTTGATGTATATAGGCATGAAACAACTTTCAAACTGCTCATAATCATGTGGGAAGTTAACCAAAGGTGTTTCCATTAGGTTTGCAGTAAGTACTTTGGTTTAAAATTCAAATGCATACTCTTTGTATTGTCAAAGCACTGTATGCACTGAGATAACAACTTTGTTGTCTTGATGTATAGAGGCATGAAACAACTTTCAGTCATCTCAGAATCATGTGGGACGTTAACCTAAGGTGTTTCCATTAGGTTTGCACTAAGTACTTTGGTGTAAAATTCAAATGTATAATACTTTTAATGTCAAAGCACTCTATTCTCTGAGAAATCAACTTTTTTGTCTTTATGTACAGAGGCATGAAACAACTTGCAGACATTTCAGAATCATGAGGGAAGATAACCTAAGGTGTTTCCATTAGGTTTGCAGTAAGCACTTTGGTGTAAAATTGAAATGTATACTCTTTGTATTTTCAAAGCATTGTATGCACTGAGATAACAACTTTTTTGTCCTGATGTCTAGAGGCATGAAACAACTTTCAGTCATCTCAGAATCATGTGGGAAGTTAACCTGAGGTGTTTCCATTAGGTTTGCACTAAGTACTTTGGTGTAAAATTGAAATGTATACTATTTGTACTGACAAAGCATTGTATGCACTGAGATAACAACTTTGCTGTCTTGATGTATAGAGGCATGAAAAAACTTTCAAACTGCTCATAATCATGTGGGAAGTTAACCAAAGGTGTTTCCATTAGGTTTGCAGTAAGTACGTTGGTTTAAAATTGAAATGCATACTCTTTGTATTGTCAAAGCATTGTATGCACTGAGATAACAACTTTGTTGTCTTGATGTATAGAGGCATGAAACAACTTTCAGTCATCTCAGAATCATGTGGGAAGTTAACCTAAGGTGTTTCCATTAGGTTTGCAGTAAGTACTTTGGTGTAAAATTGAAATTTATACTCTTTGTATTGTCAAAGCATTGTATGCACTGAGATAACAACTTTTTTGTCTTGATGTCTAGAGGCATGAAACAACTTTCAGTCATCTCAGAATCATGTGGGAAGTTCACCTAAGGTGTTTCCATTAGGTTTGCAGCAAGTACTTTGGTATAAAATTGAAATGCATACTCTTTGTATTGTCAAAGCACTGTATGCACTGAGATAACAACTTTGTTGTCTTGATGTATAGAGGCATGAAACAACTTTCAGTCATCTCAGAATCATGTGGGAAGTTAACCTGAGGTGTATCCATTAGGTTTGCACTAATTACTTTGGTGTAAAATTGAAATGTATACTATTTGTACTGACAAAGCATTGTATGCACTGAGATAACAACTTTGTTGTCTTGATGTATAGAGGCATGAAAAAACTTTCAAACTGCTCATAATCATGAGGGAAGTTAACCAAAGGTGTTTCCATTAGGTTTGCAGTCAGGACTTTTCAGTACAATTTAAGTGTATACTACTGTTACGTCAAAGCATTGTATGCACTGAGATAACAACTTTTTTGTCTTAATGTCTAAAGGCATGAAACAACTTTCAGTCATCTCAGAATCATGTGGTAAGTTAACCTAAGGTGTTTCCATTAGGTTTGCAGTAAGTTCTTTGGTGTAAAATGGAAATGTATACTATTTGTATTGTCAAAGCATTGGAAACACTGAGAAAAGAACTTTTTTGTCTTGATGAGCAGAGGCATGAAACTACTTTCAAACTACTCATAATCATGTGGGAAGTTGAACTAAGGTGTTTCCATTAAGTTTGCACTAAGTACTTTGGTGTAAAATTCAAATGTATAGTACTTTTAATGTCAAAGCACTCTATTCTCTGAGAAATCAACTTTTTTGTCTTTAAGTACGGAGGCATGAAACAACTTGCAGACATTTCAGAATCATGTGGGAAGTTAACCTAAGGTGTTTCCATTAGGTTTGCAGTAAGTACTTTGGTGTAAAATTGAAATGTATACTCTTTGTATTTTCAAAGCATTGTATGCACTGAGATAACAACTTTTTTGTCTTGATGTCTAGAGGCATGAAACAACTTTCAGTCATCTCAGAATCATGTGGGAAGTTAACCTGAGGTGTTTCCATTAGGTTTGCACTAAGTACTTTGGTGTAAAATTGAAATGTATACTATTTGTATTGCAAAGCTTTGTAAGCACTGAGAAAAGAACTTTTTTGTCTTGATGTGTATAGGCATGAAACAACTTTCAAACTGCTCATAATCATGTGGTAAGTTAACCAAAGGTGTTTCCATTAGGTTTGCAGTAAGTACTTTGGTTTAAAATTCAAATGCATACTCTTTGTATTGTCAAAGCACTGTATGCACTGAGATAACAACTTTGTTGTCTTGATGTATAGAGGCATGAAACAACTTTCAGTCATCTCAGAATCATGTGGGACGTTAACCTAAGGTGTTTCCATTAGGTTTGCACTAAGTACTTTGGTGTAAAATTCAAATGTATAATACTTTTAATGTCAAAGCACTCTATTCTCTGAGAAATCAACTTTTTTGTCTTTATGTACAGAGGCATGAAACAACTTGCAGACATTTCAGAATCATGAGGGAAGTTAACCTAAGGTGTTTCCATTAGGTTTGCAGTAAGTACTTTGGTTTAAAATTGAAATGCATACTCTTTGTATTGTCAAAGCACTGTATGCACTGAGATAACAACTTTGTTGTCTTGATGTATGGAGGCATGAAACAACTTTCAGTCATCTCAGAATCATGTGGGACGTTAACCTAAGGTGTTTCCATTAGGTTTGCACTAAGTACTTTGGTGTAAAATTCAAATGTATAATACTTTTAATGTCAAAGCACTCTATTCTCTGAGAAATCAACTTTTTTGTCTTTATGTACAGAGGCATGAAACAACTTGCAGACATTTCAGAATCATGAGGGAAGATAACCTAAGGTGTTTCCATTAGGTTTGCAGTAAGCACTTTGGTGTAAAATTGAAATGTATACTCTTTGTATTTTCAAAGCATTGTATGCACTGAGATAACAACTTTTTTGTCCTGATGTCTAGAGGCATGAAACAACTTTCAGTCATCTCAGAATCATGTGGGAAGTTAACCTGAGGTGTTTCCATTAGGTTTGCACTAAGTACTTTGGTGTAAAATTGAAATGTATACTATTTGTACTGACAAAGCATTGTATGCACTGAGATAACAACTTTGCTGTCTTGATGTATAGAGGCATGAAAAAACTTTCAAACTGCTCATAATCATGTGGGAAGTTAACCAAAGGTGTTTCCATTAGGTTTGCAGTAAGTACGTTGGTTTAAAATTGAAATGCATACTCTTTGTATTGTCAAAGCATTGTATGCACTGAGATAACAACTTTGTTGTCTTGATGTATAGAGGCATGAAACAACTTTCAGTCATTTCAGAATCATGTGGGAAGTTAACCTAAGGTGTTTCCATTAGGTTTGCAGTAAGTACTTTGGTGTAAAATTGAAATTTATACTCTTTGTATTGTCAAAGCATTGTATGCACTGAGATAACAACTTTTTTGTCTTGATGTCTAGAGGCATGAAACAACTTTCAGTCATCTCAGAATCATGTGGGAAGTTCACCTAAGGTGTTTCCATTAGGTTTGCAGCAAGTACTTTGGTATAAAATTGAAATGCATACTCTTTGTATTGTCAAAGCACTGTATGCACTGAGATAACAACTTTGTTGTCTTGATGTATAGAGGCATGAAACAACTTTCAGTCATCTCAGAATCATGTGGGAAGTTAACCTGAGGTGTATCCATTAGGTTTGCACTAATTACTTTGGTGTAAAATTGAAATGTATACTATTTGTACTGACAAAGCATTGTATGCACTGAGATAACAACTTTGTTGTCTTGATGTATAGAGGCATGAAAAAACTTTCAAACTGCTCATAATCATGAGGGAAGTTAACCAAAGGTGTTTCCATTAGGTTTGCAGTCAGGACTTTTCAGTACAATTTAAGTGTATACTACTGTTACGTCAAAGCATTGTATGCACTGAGATAACAACTTTTTTGTCTTAATGTCTAAAGGCATGAAACAACTTTCAGTCATCTCAGAATCATGTGGTAAGTTAACCTAAGGTGTTTCCATTAGCTTTGCAGTAAGTTCTTTGGTGTAAAATGGAAATGTATACTATTTGTATTGTCAAAGCATTGGAAACACTGAGAAAAGAACTTTTTTGTCTTGATGAGCAGAGGCATGAAACTACTTTCAAACTACTCATAATCATGTGGGAAGTTGAACTAAGGTGTTTCCATTAAGTTTGCACTAAGTACTTTGGTGTAAAATTCAAATGTATAGTACTTTTAATGTCAAAGCACTCTATTCTCTGAGAAATCAACTTTTTTGTCTTTAAGTACGGAGGCATGAAACAACTTGCAGACATTTCAGAATCATGTGGGAAGTTAACCTAAGCTGTTTCCATTAGGTTTGCAGTAAGTACTTTGGTGTAAAATTGAAATGTATACTCTTTGTATTTTCAAAGCATTGTATGCACTGAGATAACAACTTTTTTGTCTTGATGTCTAGAGGCATGAAACAACTTTCAGTCATCTCAGAATCATGTGGGAAGTTAACCTGAGGTGTTTCCATTAGGTTTGCAGTAAGTACTTTGGTGTAAAATTGAAATGTATGCTATTTGTATTGCAAAGCTTTGTAAGCACTGAGAAAAGAACTTTTTTGTCTTGATGTGTATAGGCATGAAACAACTTTCAAACTGCTCATAATCATGTGGTAAGTTAACCAAAGGTGTTTCCATTAGGTTTGCAGTAAGTACTTTGGTGTAAAATTGAAGTGTATACTATTTGTTTTGACAAAGCATTGTATGCACTGAGATAACAACTTTGTTGTCTTGATGTATAGAGGCATGAAACACCTTTCAAACTGCTCATAATCATGTTGGAAGGTAACCAAAGGTGTTTGCATTAGGTTTGCAGACAGGACTTTTCAGGACAATTGAAGTGTATACTACTGTTACATCAAAGCATTGTATGCACTGCGATAACAACTTTTTTATCTTAATGTCTAGAGGCATGAAACAACTTTCAGTCATCTCAGAATCATGTGGGAAGTTAACCTAAGGTGTTTCCTTTAGGTTTGCAGTAAGTACTTTGGTGTAAAATTGAAATGTATACTATTTGTATTGTCAAAGCTTTGGAAGCACTGAGAAAAGAACTTTTTTGTCTTGACGAGCAGAGGCCTGAAACTACTTTCAAACTACTCATAATCATGTGGGAAGTTGAACTAAGGTGTTTTGTTTAGGTTTGCACTGAGTACTTTGGTGTAAAATTCAAATGTATAATACTTTTAATGTCAAAGCACTCTAATCTCTGAGAAATCAACTTTTTTGTCTTTATGTACAGAGGCATGAAACAGCTTGCAGACATTTCAGAATCATGTGGGAAGATAACCTAAGGTGTTTCCATTAGGTTTGCAGTAAGTACTTTGGTGTAAAATTGAAATGTATACTCCTTGTATTGTCAAAGCATTGTATACACTGAGATAACAACTTTTTTGTCTTGATGTCTAGAGGCATGAAACAACTTTCAGTCATCTCAGAATCATGTGGGAAGTTAACCTGAGGTGTTTCCATTCGGTTTGCACTAAGTACTTTGGAGTAAAATTGAAATGTATACTATTTGTATTGCAAAGCTTTGTAAGCACTGAGAAAAGAACTTTTTTGTCT
Source organism: Mobula birostris (assembly GCF_030028105.1). Classification (NCBI taxonomy): domain Eukaryota; kingdom Metazoa; phylum Chordata; class Chondrichthyes; order Myliobatiformes; family Myliobatidae; genus Mobula; species Mobula birostris. The sequence goes on from NW_027278298.1 coordinate 157,338, forward strand.
TGATGTATATAGGCATGAAACACCTTTCAAACTGCTCATAATCATGTGGGAAGTTAACCAAAGGTGTTTCCATTAGGTTTGCAGTAAGTACTTTGGTTTAAAATTGAAATGCATACTCTTTGTATTGTCAAAGCACTGTATGCACTGAGATAACAACTTTGTTGTCTTGATGTATAGAGGCATGAAACAACTTTCAGTCATCTCAGAATCATGTGGGACGTTAACCTAAGGTGTTTCCATTAGGTTTGCAGTAAGTACTTTGGTGTAAAATTGAAATGTATACTCTTGTATTGTCAAAGTATTGTATGCACTGAGATAACAACTTTTTTGTCTTGATGTCTAGAGGCATGAAACAACTTTCAGTCATCTCAGAATCATGTGGGAAGTTTACCTGAGGTGTTTCCATTAGGTTTGCACTAAGTACTTTGGTGTAAAATTGAAATGTATACTATTTGTACTGACAAAGCATTGTATGCACTGAGATAACAACTTTGTTGTCTTGATGTATAGAGGCATGAAAGAACTTTCAAACTGCTCATAATCATGTGGGAAGTTAACCAAAGGTGTTTCCATTAGGTTTGCAGTAAGTACTTTGGTTTAAAATTGAAATGCATACTCTTTGTTGTCAAAGCATTGTATGCACTGAGATAACAACTTTGTTGTCTTGATGTATCGAGGCATGAAACAACATTCAGTCATCTCAGAATCACGTGGGAAGTTAACCTAAGGTGTTTCCATTAGGTTTGCACTAAGTACTTTGGTGTAAAATTCAAATGTATAATACTTTTAATGTCAAAGCACTCTATTCTCTGAGAAATCAACTTTTTTGTCTTTATGTACAGAGGCATGAAACAACTTGCAGACATTTCAGAATCATGTGGGAAGTTAACCTAAGGTGTTTCCATTAGGTTTGCCCTAAATACTTTGGTGTAAAATTGAAATGTATACTATTTGTATTGCAAAGCTTTGTAAGCACTGAGAAAAGAACTTTTTTGTCTTGATGTATGTAGGCATGAAACAACTTTCAAACTGCTCATAATCATGTGGGAAGTTAACCAAAGGTGTTTCCATTAGGTTTGCAGTAAGTACTTTGGTGTAAAATTGAAATGTATACTCTTTGTATTTTCAAAGCATTGTATGCACTGAGATAACAACTTTTTTGTCTTGATGTCTAGAGGCATGAAACAACTTTCAGTCATCTCAGAATCATGTGGGAAGTTTACCTGAGGTGTTTCCATTAGGTTTGCACTAAGTACTTTGGTGTAAAATTGAAATGCATACTCTTTGTTGTCAAAGCATTGTATGCACTGAGATAACAACTTTGTTGTCTTGATGTATAGAGGCATGAAACAACATTCAGTCATCTCAGAATCATGTGGGAAGTTAACCTAAGGTGTTTCCATTAGGTTTGCACTAAGTACTTTGGTGTAAAATTCAAATGTATAATACTTTTAATGTCAAAGCACTCTATTCTCTGAGAAATCAACTTTTTTGTCTTTATGTACAGAGGCATGAAACAACTTGCAGACATTTCAGAATCATGTGGGAAGTTAACCTAAGGTGTTTCCATTAGGTTTGCCCTAAATACTTTGGTGTAAAATTGAAATGTATACTATTTGTATTGCAAAGCTTTGTAAGCACTGAGAAAAGAACTTTTTTGTCTTGATGTATATAGGCATGAAACAACTTTCAAACTGCTCATAATCATGTGGGAAGTTAACCAAAGGTGTTTCCATTAGGTTTGCAGTAAGTACTTTGGTTTAAAATTGAAATGCATACTCTTTGTATTGTCAAAGCACTGTATGCACTGAGATAACAACTTTGTTGTCTTGATGTATAGAGGCATGAAACAACTTTCAGTCATCTCAGAATCATGTGGGACGTTAACCTAAGGTGTTTCCATTAGTTTTGCACTAAGTACTTTGGTGTAAAATTCAAATGTATAATACTTTTAATGTCAAAGGACTCTATTCTCTGAGAAATCAACTTTTTTGTCTTTATGTACAGAGGCATGAAACAACTTGCAGACATTTCAGAATCATGAGGGAAGTTAACCTAAGGTGTTTCCATTAGGTTTGCAGTTAGTACTTTGGTTTAAAATTGAAATGCATACTCTTTGTATTGTCAAAGCACTGTATGCACTGAGATAACAACTTTGTTGTCTTGATGTATGGAGGCATGAAACAACTTTCAGTCATCTCAGAATCATATGGGACGTTAACCTAAGGTGTTTCCATTAGGTTTGCACTAAGTACTTTGGTGTAAAATTCAAATGTATAATACTTTTAATGTCAAAGCACTCTATTCTCTGAGAAATCAACTTTTTTGTCTTTATGTACAGAGGCATGAAACAACTTGCAGACATTTCAGAATCATGAGGGAAGATAACCTAAGGTGTTTCCATTAGGTTTGCAGTAAGCACTTTGGTGTAAAATTGAAATGTATACTCTTTTTATTTTCAAAGCATTGTATGCACTGAGATAACAACTTTTTTGTCCTAATGTCTAGAGGCATGAAACAACTTTCAGTCATCTCAGAATCATGTGGGAAGTTAACCTGAGGTGTTTCCATTAGGTTTGCACTAAGTACTTTGGTGTAAAATTGAAATGTATACTATTTGTACTGACAAAGCATTGTATGCACTGAGATAACAACTTTGCTGTCTTGATGTATAGAGGCATGAAAAAACTTTCAAACTGCTCATCATCATGTGGGAAGTTAACCAAAGGTGTTTCCATTAGGTTTGCAGTAAGTACTTTGGTTTAAAATTGAAATGTATACTCTTTGTATTGTCAAAGCATTGTATGCACTGAGATAACAACTTTGTTGTCTTGATGTATAGAGGCATGAAACAACTTTCAGTCATCTCAGAATCATGTGGGAAGTTAACCTAAGGTGTTTCCATTAGGTTTGCAGTAAGTACTTTGGTGTAAAATTGAAATGTATACTCTTTGTATTGTCAAAGCATTGTATGCACTGAGATAACAACTTTTTTGTCTTGATGTCTAGAGGCATGAAACAACTTTCAGTCATCTCAGAATCATGTGGGAAGTTCACCTAAGGTGTTTCCATTAGGTTTGCACTAAGTACTTTGGTGTAAAATTCAAATGTACAATACTTTTAATGTCAAAGCACTCTATTCTCTGAGAAATCAACTTTTTTGTCTTTATGTACAGAGGCATGAAACAACTTGCAGACATTTCAGAATCATGTGGGAAGTTAACCTAAGGTGTTTCCATTAGGTTTGCAGTAAGTACTTTGGTATAAAATTGAAATGCATACTCTTTGTATTGTCAAAGCACTGTATGCACTGAGATAACAACTTTGTTGTCTTGATGTATAGAGGCATGAAACAACTTTCAGTCATCTCAGAATCATGTGGGAAGTTAACCTGAGGTGTATCCATTAGGTTTGCACTAATTACTTTGGTGTAAAATTGAAATGTATACTATTTGTACTGACAAAGCATTGTATGCACTGAGATAACAACTTTGTTGTCTTGATGTATAGAGGCATGAAAAAACTTTCAAACTGCTCATAATCATGAGGGAAGTTAACCAAAGGTGTTTCCATTAGGTTTGCAGTCAGGACTTTTCAGTACAATTTAAGTGTATACTACTGTTACGTCAAAGCATTGTATGCACTGAGATAACAACTTTTTTGTCTTAATGTCTAAAGGCATGAAACAGCTTTCAGTCATCTCAGAATCATGTGGTAAGTTAACCTAAGGTGTTTCCATTAGGTTTGCAGTAAGTTCTTTGGTGTAAAATGGAAATGTATACTATTTGTATTGTCAAAGCATTGGAAACACTGAGAAAAGAACTTTTTTGTCTTGATGAGCAGAGGCATGAAACTACTTTCAAACTACTCATAATCATGTGGGAAGTTGAACTAAGGTGTTTCCATTAAGTTTGCACTAAGTACTTTGGTGTAAAATTCAAATGTATAATACTTTTAATGTCAAAGCACTCTAATCTCTGAGAAATCAACTTTTTTGTCTTTATGTACAGGGGCCTGAAACAACTTGCAGACATTTCAGAATCATGTGGGAAGTTAACCTAAGGTGTTTCCATTAGGTTTGCAGCAAGTACTTTGGTTTAAAATTGAAATGCATACTCTTTGTATTGTCAAAGCATTGTATGCACTGAGATAACAACTTTTTTGTCCTGATGTCTAGAGGCATGAAACAACTTTCAGTCATCTCAGAATCATGTGGGAAGTTAACCTAAGGTGTTTCCATTAGGTTTGCACTAAGAACTTTGGTGTAAAATTCAAATGTATAATACTTTTAATGTCAAAGCACTCTATTCTCTGAGAAATCAACTTTTTTGTCTTTAAGTACGGAGGCATGAAACAACTTGCAGACATTTCAGAATCATGTGGGAAGTTAACCTAAGGTGTTTCCATTAGGTTTGCAGTAAGTACTTTGGTGTAAAATTGAAATGTATACTCTTTGTATTTTCAAAGCATTGTATGCACTGAGATAACAACTTTTTTGTCTTGATGTCTAGAGGCATGAAACAACTTTCAGTCATCTCAGAATCATGTGGGAAGTTTACCTGAGGTGTTTCCATTAGGTTTGCACTAAGTACTTTGGTGTAAAATTGAAATGTATACTATTTGTACCGACAAAGCATTGTATGCACTGAGATAACAACTTTGTTGTCTTGATGTATAGAGGCATGAAAAAACTTTCAAACTGCTCATAATCATGTGGGAAGTTAACCAAAGGTGTTTCCATTAGGTTTGCAGTAAGTACTTTGGTTTAAAATTGAAATGCATACTCTTTGTTGTCAAAGCATTGTATGCACTGAGAAAACAACTTTGTTGTCTTGATGTATAGAGGCATGAAACAACATTCAGTCATCTCAGAATCATGTGGGAAGTTAACCTAAGGTGTTTCCATTAGGTTTGCACTAAGTACTTTGGTGTAAAATTCAAATGTATAATACTTTTAATGTCAAAGCACTCTATTCTCTGAGAAATCAACTTTTTTGTCTTTATGTACAGAGGCATGAAACAACTTGCAGACATTTCAGAATCATGTGGGAAGTTAACCTAAGGTGTTTCCATTAGGTTTGCACTAAATACTTTGGTGTAAAATTGAAATGTATACTATTTGTATTGCAAAGCTTTGTAAGCACTGAGAAAAGAACTTTTTTGTCTTGATGTATAGAGGCATGAAACAACTTTCAGTCATCTCAGAATCATGTGGGACGTTAACCTAAGGTGTTTCCATTAGGTTTGCAGTAAGTACTTTGGTGTAAAATTGAAATGTATACTCTTTGTATTGTCAAAGCATTGTATGCACTGAGATAACAACTTTTTTGTCTTGATGTCTAGAGGCATGAAACAACTTTCAGTCATCCAACTTTCAGTCATCTCAGAATCATGTGGGAAGTTCACCTAAGGTGTTTCCATTAGGTTTGCACTAAGTACTTTGGTGTAAAATTCAAATGTACAATACTTTTAATGTCAAAGCACTCTATTCTCTGAGAAATCAACTTTTTTGTCTTTATGTACAGAGGCACGAAACAACTTGCAGACATTTCAGAATCATGTGGGAAGTTAACCTAAGGTGTTTCCATTAGGTTTGCAGTAAGTACTTTGGTATAAAATTGAAATGCATACTCTTTGTATTGTCAAAGCACTGTATGCACTGAGATAACAACTTTGTTGTCTTGATGTATAGAGGCATGAAACAACTTTCAGTCATCTCAGAATCATGTGGGAAGTTAACCTGAGGTGTATCCATTAGGTTTGCACTAATTACTTTGGTGTAAAATTGAAATGTATACTATTTGTACTGACAAAGCATTGTATGCACTGAGATAACAACTTTGTTGTCTTGATGTATAGAGGCATGAAAAAACTTTCAAACTGCTCATAATCATGAGGGAAGTTAACCAAAGGTGTTTCCATTAGGTTTGCAGTCAGGACTTTTCAGTACAATTTAAGTGTATACTACTGTTACGTCAAAGCATTGTATGCACTGAGATAACAACTTTTTTGTCTTAATGTCTAAAGGCATGAAACAGCTTTCAGTCATCTCAGAATCATGTGGTAAGTTAACCTAAGGTGTTTCCATTAGGTTTGCAGTAAGTTCTTTGGTGTAAAATGGAAATGTATACTATTTGTATTGTCAAAGCATTGGAAACACTGAGAAAAGAACTTTTTTGTCTTGATGAGCAGAGGCATGAAACTACTTTCAAACTACTCATAATCATGTGGGAAGTTGAACTAAGGTGTTTCCATTAAGTTTGCACTAAGTACTTTGGTGTAAAATTCAAATGTATAATACTTTTAATGTCAAAGCACTCTAATCTCTGAGAAATCAACTTTTTTGTCTTTATGTACAGGGGCCTGAAACAACTTGCAGACATTTCAGAATCATGTGGGAAGTTAACCTAAGGTGTTTCCATTAGGTTTGCAGCAAGTACTTTGGTTTAAAATTGAAATGCATACTCTTTGTATTGTCAAAGCATTGTATGCACTGAGATAACAACTTTTTGTCCTGATGTCTAGAGGCATTGAACAACTTTCAGTCATCTCAGAATCATGTGGAAGTTAACCTAAGGTGTTTCCATTAGGTTTGCACTAAGAACTTTGGTGTAAAATTCAAATGTATAATACTTTTAATGTCAAAGCACTCTATTCTCTGAGAAATCAACTTTTTTGTCTTTAAGTACGGAGGCATGAAACAACTTGCAGACATTCAGAATCATGTGGGAAGTTAACCTAAGGTGTTTCCATTAGGTTTGCAGTAAGTACTTTGGTGTAAAATTGAAATGTATACTCTTTGTATTTTCAAAGCATTGTATGCACTGAGATAACAACTTTTTTGTCTTGATGTCTAGAGGCATGAAACAACTTTCAGTCATCTCAGAATCATGTGGGAAGTTTACCTGAGGTGTTCCATTAGGTTTGCACTAAGTACTTTGGTGTAAAATTGAAATGTATACTATTTGTACCGACAAAGCATTGTATGCACTGAGATAACAACTTGTTGTCTTGATGTATAGAGGCATGAAAAAACTTTCAAACTGCTCATAATCATGTGGGAAGTTAACCAAAGGTGTTTCCATTAGGTTTGCAGTAAGTACTTTGGTTTAAAATTGAAAATGCATACTCTTTGTTGTCAAAGCATTGTATGCACTGAGAAAACAACTTTGTTGTCTTGATGTATAGAGGCATGAAACAACATTCAGTCATCTCAGAATCATGTGGGAAGTTAACCTAAGGTGTTTCCATTAGGTTTGCACTAAGTACTTTGGTGTAAAATTCAAATGTATAATACTTTTAATGTCAAAGCACTCTATTCTCTGAGAAATCAACTTTTTTGTCTTTATGTACAGAGGCATGAACAACTTGCAGACATTTCAGAATCATGTGGGAAGTTAACCTAAGGTGTTTCCATTAGGTTTGCACTAAATACTTTGGTGTAAAATTGAAATGTATACTATTTGTATTGCAAAAGCTTTGTAAGCACTGAGAAAAGAACTTTTTTGTCTTGATGTATAGAGGCATGAAACAACTTTCAGTCATCTCAGAATCATGTGGACGTTAACCTAAGGTGTTTCCATTAGGTTTGCACTAAGTACTTTGGTGTAAAATTCAAATGTATAATACTTTTAATGTCAAAGCACTCTATTCTCTGAGAAATCAACTTTTTTGTCTTTATGTACAGAGGCATGAACAACTTGCCAGACATTTCAGATCATGAGGGAAGTTAACCTAAGGTGTTTCCATAGTTTGCAGTAAGTACTTTGGTTTAAAATTGAAATGCATACTCTTTGTATTCTCAAAGCACTGTATGCACTGAGATAACAACTTTGTTGTCTTGATGTATGGAGGCATGAAACAACTTTCAGTCATCTCAGAATCATGTGGGACGTTAACCTAAGGTGTTTCATTAGGTTTGCACTAAGTACTTTGGTGTAAAATTCAAATGTATAATACTTTTAATGTCAAAGCACTCTATTCTCTGAGAAATCAACTTTTTTGTCTTTATGTACAGAGGCATGAACAACTTGCAGACATTTCAGAATCATGAGGGAAGATAACCTAAGGTGTTTCCATTAGATTTGCAGTAAGCACTTTGGTGTAAAATTGAAATGTATACTCTTTGTATTTTCAAAGCATTGTATGCACTGAGATAACAACTTTTTTGTCCTGATGTCTAGAGGCATGAAACAACTTTCAGTCATCTCAGAATCATGTGGGAAGTTAACCTGAGTGTTTCCATTAGGTTTGCACTAAGTACTTTGGTGTAAAATTGAAATGTATACTATTTGTACTGACAAAGCATTGTATGCACTGAGATAACAACTTTGCTGTCTTGATGTATAGAGGCATGAAAAAACTTTCAAACTGCTCATAATCATGTGGGAAGTTAACCAAAGGTGTTTCCATTAGGTTTGCAGTAAGTACCTTTGGTTCAAATTGAAATGCATACTCTTTGTATTGTCAAAGCATGTATGCACTGAGATAACAACTTTGTTGTCTTGATGTATAGAGGCATGAAACAACTTTCAGTCATCTCAGAATCATGTGGGAAGTTAACCTAAGGTGTTTCCATTAGGTTTGCACTAAGTACTTTGGTGTAAAATTGAAATGTACAATACTTTTATGTCAAAGCACTCTATTCTCTGAGAAATCACTTTTTTGTCTTTATGTACAGAGGCATGAAACAACTTGCAGACATTTCAGAATCATGTGGGAAGTTAACCTAAGGTGTTTCCATTAGGTTTGCAGTAAGTACTTTGGTATAAAATTGAAATGCATACTCTTTGTATTGTCAAAGCACTGTATGCACTGAGATAACAACTTTGTTGTCTTGATGTATAGAGGCATGAAACAACTTTCAATCATCTCAGAATCATGTGGGAAGTTAACCTGAGGTGTATCCATTAGGTTTGCACTAATTACTTTGGTGTAAAATTGAAATGTATACTATTTGTACTGACAAAGCATTGTATGCTCTGAGATAACAACTTTGTTGTCTTGATGTATAGAGGCATGAAAAAACTTTCAAACTGCTCATAATCATGAGGGAAGTTAACCTAAGGTGTTTCCATTAGGTTTGCAGTCAGGACTTTTCAGTACAATTTAAGTGTATACTACTGTTACGTCAAAGCATTGTATGCACTGAGATAACAACTTTTTTGTCTTAATGTCTAAAGGCATGAAACAACTTTCAGTCATCTCAGAATCATGTGCTAATAACCTAAGGTGTTTCCATTAGGTTTGCAGTAAGTTCTTTGGTGTAAAATTGAAATGTATACTATTTGTATTGTCAAAGCATTGGAAACACTGAGAAAAGAACTTTTTTGTCTTGATGAGCAGAGGCATGAAACTACTTTCAAACTACTCATAATCATGTGGGAAGTTGAACTAAGGTGTTTCCATTAAGTTTGCACTAAGTACTTTGGTGTAAAATTCAAATGTATAATACTTTTAATGTCAAAGCACTCTAATCTCTGAGAAATCAACTTTTTTGTCTTTATGTACAGGGGCCTGAAACAACTTGCAGACATTTCAGAATCATGTGGGAAGTTAACCTAAGGTGTTTCCATTAGGTTTGCAGTAAGTACTTTGGTTTAAAATTGAAATGCATACTCTTTGTATTGTCAAAGCATTGTATGCACTGAGATAACAACTTTTTTGTCTTGATGTCTAGAGGCATGAAACAACTTTCAGTCAACTCAGAATCATGTGGCAAGTTAACCTAAGGTGTTTCCATTAGGTTTGCACTAAGTACTTTGGTGTAAAATTGAAGTGTATACTATTTTGTATTGTCAAAGCATTGTATGCACTGAGATAACAACTTTGTTGTCTTGATCTATAGAGGCATGAAACACCTTTCAAACTGCTCATAATCATGTTGGAAGGTAACCAAAGGTGTTTGCATTAGGTTTGCAGTCAGGACTTTTCAGGACAAATGAAGTGTATACTATTGTTACATCAAAGCATTGTATGCACTGAGATAACAACTTTTTTGTCTTAATGTCTAAAGGCATAAAACAACTTTCAGTCATCTCAGAATCATGTGGGAAGTTAACCTAAGGTGTTTCCATTAGGTTTGCAGTAAGTTCTTTGGTGTAAAATTGAAATGTATACTATTTGTATTGTCAAAGCATTGGAAGCACTGAGAAAAGAACTTTTTTGTCTTGATGAGCAGAGGCATGAAACTACTTTCAAACTACTCATAATCATGTGGGAAGTTGAACTAAGGTGTTTCCATTAGGTTTGCACTAAGTACTTTGGTGTGAAATTCAAATGTATAATACTTTTAATGTCAAAGCACTCCAATCTCTGAGAAATCAACTTTTTTGTCTTTATGTACAGAGGCATGAAACAACTTGCAGACATTTCAATATCATGTGGGAAGTTAACCTAAGGTGTTTCCATTAGGTGTGCAGTAAGTACTTTGGTGTAAAATTGAAGTGTATACTATTTGTATTGTCAAAGCATTGTATGCACTGAGATAACAACTTTGTTGTCTTGATGTATAGAGGCATGAAACACCTTTCAAACTGCTCATAATCATGTTGGAAGGTAACCAAAGGTGTTTGCATTAGGTTTGCAGTCAGGACTTTTCAGGACAATTGAAGTGTATACTACTGTTACATCAAAGCATTGTATGCACTGAGTTAACAACTTTTTTGTCTTAATGTCTAGAGGCATGAAACAACTTTCAGTCATCTCAGAATCATGTGGGAAGTTAACCTAAGGTGTTTCCTTTAGGTTTGCACTAAGTACTTTGGTGTAAAATTGAAATGTATACTCTTTGTATTTTCAAAGCATTGTATGCACTGAGATAACAACTTTGCTGTCTTGATGTATAGAGGCATGAAAAAACTTTCAAACTGCTCATAATCATGTGGGAAGTTAACCAAAGGTGTTTCCATTAGGTTTGCAGTAAGTACTTTGGTTTAAAATTGAAATGTATACTCTTTGTATTGTCAAAGCATTGTATGCACTGAGATAACAACTTTGTTGTCTTGATGTATAGAGGCATGAAACAACTTTCAGTCATCTCAGAATCATGTGGGAAGTTAACCTAAGGTGTTTCCATTAGGTTTGCAGTAAGTACTTTGGTGTAAAATTGAAATGTATACTCTTTGTATTGTCAAAGCATTGTATGCACTGAGATAACAACTTTTTTGTCTTGATGTCTAGAGGCATGAAACAACTTTCAGTCATCTCAGAATCATGTGGGAAGTTCACCTAAGGTGTTTCCATTAGGTTTGCACTAAGTACTTTGGTGTAAAATTCAAATGTACAATACTTTTAATGTCAAAGCACTCTATTCTCTGAGAAATCAACTTTTTTGTCTTTATGTACAGAGGCATGAAACAACTTGCAGACATTTCAGAATCATGTGGGAAGTTAACCTAAGGTGTTTCCATTAGGTTTGCAGTAAGTACTTTGGTATAAAATTGAAATGCATACTCTTTGTATTGTCAAAGCACTGTATGCACTGAGATAACAACTTTTTTGTCTTGATGTCTAGAGGCATGAAACAACTTTCAGTCATCTCAGAATCATGTGGGAAGTTTACCTGAGGTGTTTCCATTAGGTTTGCACTAAGTACTTTGGTGTAAAATTGAAATGCATACTCTTTGTTGTCAAAGCATTGTATGCACTGAGATAACAACTTTGTTGTCTTGATGTATAGAGGCATGAAACAACATTCAGTCATCTCAGAATCATGTGGGAAGTTAACCTAAGGTGTTTCCATTAGGTTTGCACTAAGTACTTTGGTGTAAAATTCAAATGTATAATACTTTTAATGTCAAAGCACTCTATTCTCTGAGAAATCAACTTTTTTGTCTTTATGTACAGAGGCATGAAACAACTTGCAGACATTTCAGAATCATGTGGGAAGTTAACCTAAGGTGTTTCCATTAGGTTTGCCCTAAATACTTTGGTGTAAAATTGAAATGTATACTATTTGTATTGCAAAGCTTTGTAAGCACTGAGAAAAGAACTTTTTTGTCTTGATGTATATAGGCATGAAACAACTTTCAGTCATCTCAGAATCATGTCGGAAGTTAACCTGAGGTGTTTCCATTAGGTTTGCACTAAGTACTTTGGTGTAAAATTGAAATGTATACTATTTGTACTGACAAAGCATTGTATGCACTGAGATAACAACTTTGCTGTCTTGATGTATAGAGGCATGAAAAAACTTTCAAACTGCTCATAATCATGTGGGAAGTTAACCAAAGGTGTTTCCATTAGGTTTGCAGTAAGTACTTTGGTTTAAAATTGAAATGTATACTCTTTGTATTGTCAAAGCATTGTATGCACTGAGATAACAACTTTGTTGTCTTGATGTATAGAGGCATGAAACAACTTTCAGTCATCTCAGAATCATGTGGGAAGTTAACCTAACGTGTTTCCATTAGGTTTGCAGTAAGTACTTTGGTGTAAAATTGAAATGTATACTCTTTGTATTGTCAAAGCATTGTATGCACTGAGATAACAACTTTTTTGTCTTGATGTCTAGAGGCATGAAACAACTTTCAGTCATCTCAGAATCATGTGGGAAGTTCACCTAAGGTGTTTCCATTAGGTTTGCACTAAGTACTTTGGTGTAAAATTCAAATGTACAATACTTTTAATGTCAAAGCACTCTATTCTCTGAGAAATCAACTTTTTTGTCTTTATGTACAGAGGCATGAAACAACTTGCAGACATTTCAGAATCATGTGGGAAGTTAACGTAAGGTGTTTCCATTAGGTTTGCAGTAAGTACTTTGGTATAAAATTGAAATGCATACTTTTTGTATTGTCAAAGCACTGTATGCACTGAGATAACAACTTTGTTGTCTTGATGTATAGAGGCATGAAACAACTTTCAGTCATCTCAGAATCATGTGGGAAGTTAACCTGAGGTGTATCCATTAGGTTTGCACTAATTACTTTGGTGTAAAATTGAAATGTATACTATTTGTACTGACAAAGCATTGTATGCACTGAGATAACAACTTTGTTGTCTTGATGTATAGAGGCATGAAAAAACTTTCAAACTGCTCATAATCATGAGGGAAGTTAACCAAAGGTGTTTCCATTAGGTTTGCAGTCAGGACTTTTCAGTACAATTTAAGTGTATACTACTGTTACGTCAAAGCATTGTATGCACTGAGATAACAACTTTTTTGTCTTAATGTCTAAAGGCATGAAACAACTTTCAGTCATCTCAGAATCATGTGGTAAGTTAACCTAAGGTGTTTCCATTAGGTTTGCAGTAAGTTCTTTGGTGTAAAATGGAAATGTATACTATTTGTATTGTCAAAGCATTGGAAACACTGAGAAAAGAACTTTTTTGTCTTGATGAGCAGAGGCATGAAACTACTTTCAAACTACTCATAATCATGTGGGAAGTTGAACTAAGGTGTTTCCATTAAGTTTGCACTAAGTACTTTGGTGTAAAATTCAAATGTATAATACTTTTAATGTCAAAGCACTCTAATCTCTGAGAAATCAACTTTTTTGTCTTTATGTACAGGGGCCTGAAACAACTTGCAGACATTTCAGAATCATGTGGGAAGTTAACCTAAGGTGTTTCCATTAGGTTTGCAGTAAGTACTTTGGTTTAAAATTGAAATGCATACTCTTTGTATTGTCAAAGCATTGTATGCACTGAGATAACAACTTTTTTGTCCTGATGTCTAGAGGCATGAAACAACTTTCAGTCATCTCAGAATCATGTGGGAAGTTAACCTAAGGTGTTTCCATTAGGTTTGCACTAAGAACTTTGGTGTAAAATTCAAATGTATAATACTTTTAATGTCAAAGCACTCTATTCTCTGAGAAATCAACTTTTTTGTCTTTAAGTACGGAGGCATGAAACAACTTGCAGACATTTCAGAATCATGTGGGAAGTTAACCTAAGGTGTTTCCATTAGGTTTGCAGTAAGTACTTTGGTGTAAAATTGAAATGTATACTATTTGTATTGCAAAGCTTTGTAAGCACTGAGAAAAGAACTTTTTTGTCTTGATGTATATAGGCATGAAACAACTTTCAAACTGCTCATAATCATGTGGGAAGTTAACCAAAGGTGTTTCCATTAGGTTTGCAGTAAGTAGTTTGGTTTAAAATTGAAATGCATACTCTTTGTATTGTCAAAGCACTGTATGCACTGAGATAACAACTTTGGTGTCTTGATGTATAGAGGCATGAAACAACTTTCAGTCATCTCAGAATCATGTGGGACGTTAACCTAAGGTGTTTCCATTAGGTTTGCACTAAGTACTTTGGTGTAAAATTCAAATGTATAATACTTTTAATGTCAAAGCACTCTATTCTCTGAGAAATCAACTTTTTTGTCTTTATGTGCAGAGGCATGAAACAACTTGCAGACATTTCAGAATCATGAGGGAAGTTAACCTAAGGTGTTTCCATTAGGTTTGCAGTAAGTACTTTGGTTTAAAATTGAAATGCATACTCTTTGTATTGTCAAAGCACTGTATGCACTGAGATAACAACTTTGTTGTCTTGATGTATGGAGGCATGAAACAACTTTCAGTCATCTCAGAATCATGTGGGACGTTAACCTAAGGTGTTTCCATTAGGTTTGCACTAAGTACTTTGGTGTAAAATTCAAATGTATAATACTTTTAATGTCAAAGCACTCTATTCTCTGAGAAATCAACTTTTTTGTCTTTATGTACAGAGGCATGAAACAACTTGCAGACATTTCAGAATCATGAGGGAAGATAACCTAAGGTGTTTCCATTAGATTTGCAGTAAGCACTTTGGTGTAAAATTGAAATGTATACTCTTTGTATTTTCAAAGCATTGTATGCACTGAGATAACAACTTTTTTGTCCTGATGTCTAGAGGCATGAAACAACTTTCAGTCATCTCAGAATCATGTGGGAAGTTAACCTGAGGTGTTTCCATTAGGTTTGCACTAAGTACTTTGGTGTAAAATTGAAATGTATACTATTTGTACTGACAAAGCATTGTATGCACTGAGATAACAACTTTGCTGTCTTGATGTATAGAGGCATGAAAAAACTTTCAAACTGCTCATAATCATGTGGGAAGTTAACCAAAGGTGTTTCCATTAGGTTTGCAGTAAGTACTTTGGTTTAAAATTGAAATGCATACTCTTTGTATTGTCAAAGCATTGTATGCACTGAGATAACAACTTTGTTGTCTTGATGTATAGAGGCATGAAACAACTTTCAGTCATCTCAGAATCATGTGGGAAGTTAACCTAAGGTGTTTCCATTAGGTTTGCACTAAGTACTTTGGTGTAAAATTGAAATGTACAATACTTTTAATGTCAAAGCACTCTATTCTCTGAGAAATCAACTTTTTTGTCTTTATGTACAGAGGCATGAAACAACTTGCAGACATTTCAGAATCATGTGGGAAGTTAACCTAAGGTGTTTCCATTAGGTTTGCAGTAAGTACTTTGGTATAAAATTGAAATGCATACTCTTTGTATTGTCAAAGCACTGTATGCACTGAGATAACAACTTTGTTGTCTTGATGTATAGAGGCATGAAACAACTTTCAATCATCTCAGAATCATGTGGGAAGTTAACCTGAGGTGTATCCATTAGGTTTGCACTAATTACTTTGGTGTAAAATTGAAATGTATACTATTTGTACTGACAAAGCATTGTATGCTCTGAGATAACAACTTTGTTGTCTTGATGTATAGAGGCATGAAAAAACTTTCAAACTGCTCATAATCATGAGGGAAGTTAACCAAAGGTGTTTCCATTAGGTTTGCAGTCAGGACTTTTCAGTACAATTTAAGTGTATACTACTGTTACGTCAAAGCATTGTATGCACTGAGATAACAACTTTTTTGTCTTAATGTCTAAAGGCATGAAACAACTTTCAGTCATCTCAGAATCATGTGCTAAGTTAACCTAAGGTGTTTCCATTAGGTTTGCAGTAAGTTCTTTGGTGTAAAATTGAAATGTATACTATTTGTATTGTCAAAGCATTGGAAACACTGAGAAAAGAACTTTTTTGTCTTGATGAGCAGAGGCATGAAACTACTTTCAAACTACTCATAATCATGTGGGAAGTTGAACTAAGGTGTTTCCATTAAGTTTGCACTAAGTACTTTGGTGTAAAAATCAAATGTATAATACTTTTAATGTCAAAGCACTCTAATCTCTGAGAAATCAACTTTTTTGTCTTTATGTACAGGGGCCTGAAACAACTTGCAGACATTTCAGAATCATGTGGGAAGTTAACCTAAGGTGTTTCCATTAGGTTTGCAGTAAGTACTTTGGTTTAAAATTGAAATGCATACTCTTTGTATTGTCAAAGCATTGTATGCACTGAGATAACAACTTTTTTGTCTTGATGTCTAGAGGCATGAAACAACTTTCAGTCATCTCAGAATCATGTGGCAAGTTAACCTAAGGTGTTTCCATTAGGTTTGCACTAAGTACTTTGGTGTAAAATTGAAGTGTATACTATTTGTATTGTCAAAGCATTGTATGCACTGAGATAACAACTTTGTTGTCTTGATCTATAGAGGCATGAAACACCTTTCAAACTGCTCATAATCATGTTGGAAGGTAACCAAAGGTGTTTGCATTAGGTTTGCAGTCAGGACTTTTCAGGACAAATGAAGTGTATACTATTGTTACATCAAAGCATTGTATGCACTGAGATAACAACTTTTTTGTCTTAATGTCTAAAGGCATAAAACAACTTTCAGTCATCTCAGAATCATGTGGGAAGTTAACCTAAGGTGTTTCCATTAGGTTTGCAGTAAGTTCTTTGGTGTAAAATTGAAATGTATACTATTTGTATTGTCAAAGCATTGGAAGCACTGAGAAAAGAACTTTTTTGTCTTGATGAGCAGAGGCATGAAACTACTTTCAAACTACTCATAATCATGTGGGAAGTTGAACTAAGGTGTTTCCATTAGGTTTGCACTAAGTACTTTGGTGTGAAATTCAAATGTATAATACATTTAATGTCAAAGCACTCCAATCTCTGAGAAATCAACTTTTTTGTCTTTATGTACAGAGGCATGAAACAACTTGCAGACATTTCAATATCATGTGGGAAGTTAACCTGAGGTGTTTCCATTAGGTTTGCACTAAGTACTTTGGTGTAAAATTGAAATGTATACTATTTGTACTGACAAAGCATTATATGCACTGAGATAACAACTTTGTTGTCTTGATGTATAGAGGCATGAAAGAACTTTCAAACTGCTCATAATCATGTGGGAAGTTAACCAAAGGTGTTTCCATTAGGTTTGCAGTAAGTACTTTGGTTTAAAATTGAAATGCATACTCTTTGTATTGTCAAAGCATTGTATGCACTGAGATAACAACTTTGTTGTCTTGATGTATAGAGGCATGAAACAACTTTCAGTCATCTCAGAATCATGTGGGAAGTTAACCTAAGGTGTTTCCATTAGGTTTGCAGTAAGTACTTTGGTGTAAAATTGAAATGTATACTCTTTGTATTTTCAAAGCATTGTATGCACTGAGATAACAACTTTTTTGTCTTGATGTCTAGAGGCATGAAACAACTTTCAGTCATCTCAGAATCATGTGGGAAGTTAACCTGAGGTGTTTCCATTAGGTTTGCAGTAAGTACTTTGGTGTAAAATTGAAATGTATACTCTTTGTATTTTCAAAGCATTGTATGCACTGAGATAACAACTTTTTTGTCTTGATGTCTAGAGGCATGCAACAACTTTCAGTCATCTCAGAATCATGTGGGAAGTTAACCTGAGGTGTTTCCATTAGGTTTGCACTAAGTACTTTGGTGTAAAATTGAAATGTATACTATTTGTACTGACAAAGCATTATATGCACTGAGATAACAACTTTGTTGTCTTGATGTATAGAGGCATGAAAAAACTATCAAACTGCTCATAATCATGTGGGAAGTTAACCAAAGGTGTTTCCATTAGGTTTGCAGTAAGTACTTTGGTTTAAAATTGAAATGCATACTCTTTGTATTGTCAAAGCATTGTATGCACTGAGATAACAACTTTGTTGTCTTGATGTATAGAGGCATGAAACAACTTTCAGTCATCTCAGAATCATGTGGGAAGTTAACCTAAGGTGTTTCCATTAGGTTTGCAGTAAGTACTTTGGTGTAAAATTGAAATTTATACTCTTTTGTATTGTCAAAGCATTGTATGCACTGAGATAACAACTTTTTTGTCTTGATGTCTAGAGGCATGAAACTACTTTCAGTCATCTCAGAATCATGTGGGAAGTTAACCTAAGGTGTTTCCATTAGGTTTGCACTAAGTACTTTGGTGTAAAATTCAAATGTATAATACTTTTAATGTCAAAGCACTCTAATCTCTGAGAAATCAACTTTTTTGTCTTTATGTACAGAGGCATGAAACAACTTGCAGACATTTCAGAATCATGTGGGAAGTTAACCTAAGGTGTTTCCATTAGGTTTGCAGTAAGTACTTTGGTGTAAAATTGAAATATATATTCTTTGTATTGTCAAACGATTGTATGCACTGAGATAACAACTTTTTTGTCTTGATGTCTAGAGGCATGAAACAACTTTCAGTCATCTCAGAATCATGTGGGAAGTTAACCTAAGGTGTTTCCTTTAGGTTTGCACTCAGTACTTTGGTGTAAAATTGAAATGTATACTATTTGTATTGTCAAAGCTTTGGAAGCACTGAGAAAAGAACTTTTTTGTCTTGATGTATATAGGCATGAAACAACTTTCAAACTGCTCATAAACATGTGGGAAGTTAACCAAAGGTGTTTCCATTAGGTTTGCAGTAAGTACTTTGGTTTAAAATTGAAATGCATACTCTTTTTATTGTCAAAGCACTGTATGCACTGAGATAACAACTTTGTTGTCTTGATGTATAGAGGCATGAAACAACTTTCAGACATCTCAGAATCATGTGGGAAGTTAACCTAAGGTGTTTCCATTAGGTTTGCGCTGAGTACTTTGGTGTAAAATTGAAGTGTATACTATTTGTATTGTCAAAGCATTGTATGCACTGAGATAACAGCTTTGTTGTCTTGATCTATAGAGGCATGAAACACCTTTCAAACTGCTCATAATCATGTTGGAAGGTAACCAAAGGTGTTTGCATTATGTTCGCAGTCAGGACTTTTCAGGACAATTGAAGTGTATACTACTATTACATCAAAGCATTGTATGCACTGAGATAACAACTTTTCTGTCTTAATGTCTAAAGGCATGAAACAACATTCAGTCATCTCAGAATCATGTGGGAAGTTAACCTAAGGTGTTTCCTTTAGGTTTGCAGTAAGTTCTTTGGTGTAAAATTGAAATGTATACTATTTGTACTGACAAAGCATTGTAAGCAATGAGATAACAACTTTGTTGTCTTGATGTATAGAGGCATGAAAAAACTTTCAAACTGCTCATAATCATGAGGGAAGTTAACCAAAGGTGTTTCCATTAGGTTTGCAGTAAGTTCTTTGGTGTAAAATTGAAATGTATACTATTTGTATTGTCAAAGCATTGGAAACACTGAGAAAAGAACTTTTTTGTTTTGATGAGCAGAGGCATGAAACTACTTTCAAACTACTCATAATCATGTGGGAAGTTGAACTAAGGTGTTTCCATTAAGTTTGCACTAAGTACTTTGTAGTAAAATTCAAATGTATAATACTTTTAATGTCAAAACACTCTAATCTCTGAGAAATCAACTTTTTTGTCCTTATGTACAGAGGCATGAAACAACTTGCAGACATTTCAGAATCATGTGGGAAGTTAACCTAAGGTGTTTCCATTAGGTTTGCAGTAAGTACTTTGGTGTAAAATTGAAATGTATACTCTTTGTATTGTCAAAGCATTGTATGCACTGAGATAACAACTTTTTTGTCTTGATGTCTAGAGGCATGAAACAACTTTCAGTCATCTCAGAATCATGTGGGAAGTTAACCTATGGTGTTTCCATTAGGTTTGCACTAAGTACTTTGGTGTAAAATTGAAGTGTATACTATTTCTTTTGACAAAGCATTGTATGCACTTAGATAACAACTTTGTTGTCTTGATGTATAGAGGCATGAAACACCTTTCAAACTGCTCATAATCATGTTGAAAGGTAACCAAAGGTGTTTGCATTAGGTTTGCAGTCAGGACTTTTCAGGACAATTGAAGTGTATACTACTGAAACATCAAAGCATTGTATGCACTGAGATAACAACTTTTTTGCCTTAATGTCTAGAGGCATGAAACAACTTTCAGTCATCTCAGAATCATGTGGGAAGTTAACCTAAGGTGTTTCCTTTAGGTTTCCACTAAGTACTTTGGTGTAAAATTGAAATGTATACTATTTGTATTGCAAAGCTTTGTAAGCACTGAGAAAAGAACTTTTTTGTCTTGATGTATATAGGCATGAAACAACTTTCAAACTGCTCATAATCATGTGGGAAGTTAACCAAAGGTGTTTCCATTAGGTTTGCAGTAAGTACTTTGGTTTAAAATTCAAATGCATACTCTTTGTATTGTCAAAGCACTGTATGCACTGAGATAACAACTTTGTTGTCTTGATGTATAGAGGCATGAAACAACTTTCAGTCATCTCAGAATCATGTGGGACGTTAACCTAAGGTGTTTCCATTAGGTTTGCACTAAGTACTTTGGTGTAAAATTCAAATGTATACTCTTTGTATTTTCAAAGCGTTGTATGAACTGAGATAACAACTTTTTTGTCTTGATGTCTAGAGGCATGAAACTACTTTAAGTCATCTCAGAATCATGTGGGAAGTTAACCTGAGGTGTTTCCATTAGGTTTGCACTAAGTACTTTGGTGTAAAATTGAAATGTATACTATTTGTACTGACAAAGCATTGTATGCAATGAGATAACAACTTTGTTGTCTTGATGTATAGAGGCATGAAAAAACTTTCAAACTGCTCATAATCATGAGGGTAGTTAACCAAAGGTGTTTCCATTAGGTTTGCAGTAAGTTCTTTGGTGTAAAATTGAAATGTATACTATTTGTATTGTCAAAGCATTGGAAACACTGAGAAAAGAACATTTTTTGTCTTGACGAGCAGAGGCATGAAACTACTTTCAAACTACTCATAATCATGTGGGAAGTTGAACTAAGGTGTTTCCATTAAGTTTGCACTAAGTACTTTGGTGTAAAATTCAAATGTATAATACTTTTAATGTCAAAGCTCTCTAATCTCTGAGAAATCTACTTTTTTGTCTTTATGTACAGAGGCATGAAACACCTTGCAGACATTTCAGAATCATGTGGGAAGTTAACCTAAGGTGTTTCCATTAGGTTTGCAGTAAGTACTTTGGTGTAAAATTGAAATATATATTCTTTGTATTGTCAAAGCATTGTATGCACTGAGATAACAACTTTTTTGTCTTGATGTCTAGAGGCATGAAACAACTTTCAGTCATCTCAGAATCATGTGGGAAGTTAACCTAAGGTGTTTGCATTAGGTTTGCAGTCAGGACTTTTCAGGACAATTGAAGTGTATACTACTATTACATCAAAGCATTGTATGCACTGAGATAACAACTTTTCTGTCTTAATGTCTAAAGGCATGAAACAACTTTCAGTCATCTCAGAATCATGTGGGAAGTTAACCTAAGGTGTTTCCATTAGGTTTGCACTAAGTACTTTGGTGTAAAATTGAAGTGTATACTATTTGTATTGTCAAAGCATTGTATGCACTGAGATAACAACTTTGTTGTCTTGATCTATAGAGGCATGAAACACCTTTCAAACTGCTCATAATCATGTTGGAAGGTAACCAAAGGTGTTTGCATTAGGTTTGCAGTCAGGACTTTTCAGGACAATTGAAGTGTATACTACTATTACATCAAAGCATTGTATGCACTGAGATAACAACTTTTCTGTCTTAATGTCTAAAGGCATGAAACAACATTCAGTCATCTCAGAATCATGTGGGAAGTTAACCTAAGGTGTTTCCATTAGGTTTGCAGTAAGTTCTTTGGTGTAAAATTGAAATGTATACTATTTGTATTGTAAAAGCATTGGAAGCACTGAGAAAAGAACTTTTTTGTCTTGATGAGCAGAGGCATGAAACTACTTTCAAACTACTCATAATCATGTGGGAAGTTGAACTAAGGTGTTTCCATTAGGTTTGCACTAAGTACTTTGGTGTAAAATTCAAATGTATAATACTTTTAAAGTCAAAGCACTCTAATCTCTGAGAAATCAACTTTTTTGTCTTTATGTACAGAGGCATGAAACAACTTGCAGACATTTCAGACTCATGTGGGAAGTTAACCTAAGGTGTTTCCATTAGGTTTGCAGTAAGTACTTTGGTGTAAAATTGAAATGTATACTCTTTGTATTGTCAAAGCATTGTATGCACTGAGATAACAACTTTTTTGTCTTGATGTCTAGAGGCATGAAACAACTTTCAGTCATCTCAGAATCATGTGGGAAGTTAACCTAAGGTGTTTCCATTAGGTTTGCACTAAGTACTTTGGTGTAAAATTGAAGTGTATACTATTTGTATTGTCAAAGCATTGTATGCACTGAGATAACAACTTTGTTGTCTTGATGTATAGAGGCATGAAACACCTTTCAAACTGCTCATAATCATGTTGGAAGGTAACCAAAGGTGTTTGCATTAGGTTTGCAGTCAGGACTTTTCAGCACATTTGAAGTGTATACTACTGTTACATCAAAGCATTGTATGCACTGAGTTAACAACTTTTTTGTCTTAATGTCTAGAGGCATGAAACAACTTTCAGTCATCTCAGAATCATGTGGGAAGTTAACCTAAGGTGTTTCCTTTAGGTTTGCACTAAGTACTTTGGTGTAAAATTGAAATGTATACTATTTGAATTGTCAAAGCTTTGGAAGCACTGAGAAAAGAACTTTTTTGTCTTGATGTATATAGGCATGAAACAACTTTCAAACTGCTCATAATCATGTGGGAAGTTAACCTAAGGTGTTTCCATTAGGTTTGCAGTAAGTTCTTTGGTGTAAAATTGAAATGTATACTATTTGTATTGTCAAAGCATTGGAAACACTGAGAAAAGAACTTTTTTGTTTTGATGAGCAGAGGCATGAAACTACTTTCAAACTACTCATAATCATGTGGGAAGTTGAACTAAGGTGTTTCCATTAAGTTTGCACTAAGTACTTTGTTGTAAAATTCAAATGTATAATACTTTTAATGTCAAAGCACTCTTATCTCTGAGAAATCAGCTTTTTTGTCCTTATGTACAGAGGCATGAAACAACTTGCAGACATTTCAGAATCATGTGGGAAGTTAACCTAAGGTGTTTCCATTAGGTTTGCAGTAAGTACTTTGGTGTAAAATTGAAATGTATTCTCTTTGTATTGTCAAAGCATTGTATGCACTGAGATAACAACTTTTTTGTCTTGATGTCTAGAGGCATGAAACAACTTTCAGTCATCTCAAAATCATGTGGGAAGTTAACCTAAGGTGTTTCCATTAGGTTTGCACTAAGTACTTTGGTGTAAAATTGAAGTGTATACTATTTCTTTTGACAAAGCATTGTATGCACTGAGATAACAACTTTGTTGTCTTGATGAAAAGAGGCATGAAACACCTTTCAAACTGCTCATAATCATGTTGAAAGGTAACCAAAGGTGTTTGCATTAGGTTTGCAGTCAGGACTTTTCAGGACAATTGAAGTGTATACTACTGTTACATCAAAGCATTGTATGCACTGAGATAACAACTTTTTTGTCTTAATGTCTAGAGGCATGAAACAACTTTCAGTCATCTCAGAATCATGTGGGAAGTTAACCTAAGGTGTTTCCTTTAGGTTTCCACTAAGTACTTTGGTGTAAAATTGAAATGTATACTATTTGTATTGCAAAGCTTTGTAAGCACTGAGAAAAGAACTTTTTTGTCTTGATGTATATAGGCATGAAACAACTTTCAAACTGCTCATAATCATGTGGGAAGTTAACCAAAGGTGTTTCCATTAGGTTTGCAGTAAGTACTTTGGTTTAAAATTCAAATGCATACTCTTTGTATTGTCAAAGCACTGTATGCACTGAGATAACAACTTTGTTGTCTTGATGTATAGAGGCATGAAACAACTCTCAGTCATCTCAGAATCATGTGGGACGTTAACCTAAGGTGTTTCCATTAGGTTTGCACGAAGTACTTTGGTGTAAAATTCAAATGTATAATACATTTAATGTCAAAGCACTCTATTCTCTGAGAAATCAACTTTTTTGTCTTTATGTACAGAGGCATGAAACAACTTGCAGACATTTCAGAATCATGAGGGAAGTTAACCTAAGGTGTTTCCATTAGGTTTGCAGTAAGCACTTTGGTGTAAAATTGAAATGTATACTCTTTGTATTTTCAAAGCGTTGTATGAACTGAGATAACAACTTTTTTGTCTTGATGTCTAGAGGCATGAAACAACTTTAAGTCATCTCAGAATCATGTGGGAAGTTAACCTGAGGTGTTTCCATTAGGTTTGCACTAAGTACTTTGGTGTAAAATTGAAATGTATACTATTTGTACTGACAAAGCTTTGTATGCAATGAGATAACAACTTTGTTGTCTTGATGTATAGAGGCATGAAAAAACTTTCAAACTGCTCATAATCATGAGGGAAGTTAACCAAAGGTGTTTCCATTAGGTTTGCAGTAAGTTCTTTGGTGTAAAATTGAAATGTATACTATTTGTATTGTCAAAGCATTGGAAACACTGAGAAAAGAACATTTTTTGTCTTGATGAGCAGAGGCATGAAACTACTTTCAAACTACTCATAATCATGTGGGCAGTTAACCAAAGGTGTTTCCATTAGGTTTGCATTAAGTACTTTGGTTTAAAATTGAAATGCATACTCTTTGTATTGTCAAAGCATTCTATGCACTGAGATAACAACTTTGTTGTCTTGATGTATAGAGGCATGAAACAACTTTCAGTCATCTCAGAATCATGTGGGAAGTTAACCTAAGGTGCTTCCATTAGGTTTGCAGTAAGTACTTTGGTGTAAAATTGAAATTTATACTCTTTGCATTGTCAAAGCATTGTATGCTCTGAGATAACAACTTTTTTGTCTTGATGTCTAGAGGCATGAAACAACTTTCAGTCATCTCAGAATCATGTGGGAAGTTAACCTAAGGTGTTTCCATTAGGTTTGCAGGAAGTTCTTTGGTGTAAAATTGAAATTGAAATTGTCAAAGCATTGGAAACACTGAGAAAAGAACTTTTTTGTCTTGATGAGCAGAGGCATGAAACTACTTTCAAACTACTCATAATCATGTGGGAAGTTGAACTAAGGTGTTTCCATTAAGTTTGCACTAAGTACTTTGTTGTAAAATTCAAATGTATAATACTTTTAATGTCAAAGCACTCTAATCTCTGAGAAATCAACTTTTTTGTCCTTATGTACAGAGGCATGAAACAACTTGCAGACATTTCAGAATCATGTGGGAAGTTAACCTAAGGTGTTTCCATTAGGTTTGCAGTAAGTACTTTGGTGTAAAATTGAAATGTATACTCTTTGTATTGTCAAAGCATTGTATGCACTGAGATAACAACTTTCTTGTCTTGATGTCTAGAGGCATGAAACAACTTTCACTCATCTCACAATCATGTGGGAAGTTAACCTAAGGTGTTTCCATTAGGTTTGCACTAAGTACTTTGGTGTAAAATTGAAGTGTATACTATTTCTTTTGAGAAAGCATTGTATGCACTGAGATAACAACTTTGTTGTCTTGATGTATAGAGGCATGAAACACCTTTCAAACTGCTCATAATCATGTTGAAAGGTAACCAAAGGTGTTTGCATTAGGTTTGCAGTCAGGACTTTTCAGGACAATTGAAGTGTATACTACTGTTACATCAAAGCATTGTATGCACTGAGATAACAACTTTTTTGTCTTAATGTCTAGAGGCATGAAACAACTTTCAGTCATCTCAGAATCATGTGGGAAGTTAACCTAAGGTGTTTCCTTTAGGTTTCCACTAAGTACTTTGGTGTAAAATTGAAATGTATACTATTTGTATTGCAAAGCTTTGTAAGCACTGAGAAAAGAACTTTTTTCTCTTGATGTATATAGGCATGAAACAACTTTCAAACTGCTCATAATCATGTGGGAAGTTAACCTGAGGTGTTTCCATTAGGTTTGCACTAAGTACTTTGGTGTAAAATTGAAATGTATACTATTTGTACTGACAAAGCATTGTATGCACTGAGAGAACAACTTTGTTGTCTTGATGTATAGAGGCATGAAAAAACTTTCAAACTGCTCATAATCATGAGGGAAGTTAACCAAAGGTGTTTCCATTAGGTTTGCAGTAAGATCTTTGGTGTAAAATTGAAATGTATACTATTTGTATTGTCAAAGCATTGGAAACACTGAGAAAAGAACATTTTTTGTCTTGATGAGCAGAGGCATGAAACTACTTTCAAACTACTCATAATCATGTGGGAAGTTGAACTAAGGTGTTTCCATTAAGTTTGCACTAAGTACTTTGGTGTAAAATTCAAATGTATAATACTTTTAATGTCAAAGCACTCTAATCTCTGAGAAATCAACTTTTTTGTCTTTATGTACAGAGGCATGAAACAACTTGCAGACATTTCAGAATCATGTGGGAAGTTAAACTAAGGTGTTTCCATTAGGTTTGCAGTAAGTACTTTGGTGTAAAATTGAAATATATATTCTTTGTATTGTCAAAGCATTGTATGCACTGAGATAACAACTTTTTTGTCTTGATGTCTAGAGGCATGAAACAACTTTCAGTCATCTCAGAATCATGTGGGAAGTTAACCTAAGGTGTTTCCATTAGGTTTGCACTAAGTACTTTGGAGTAAAATTGAAATTTATACTATTTGTATTGCAAAGCTTTGTAAGCACTGAGAATAGAACTTTTTTTGTCTTGATGTATATAGGCATGAAACAACTTTCAAACTGCTCATAATCATGTGGGAAGTTAACCAAAGGTGTTTCCATTAGGTTTGCAGTAAGTACTTTGGTTTAAAATTGAAATGCGTACTCTTTGTATTGTCAAAGCACTGTATGCACTGAGATAACAACTTTGTTGTCTTAATGTCTAAAGGCATGAAACAACTTTCAGTCATCTCAGAATCATGTGGGACGTTAACCTAAGGTGTTTCCATTAGGTTTGCAGTAAGTACTTTGGTGTAAAATTGAAATGTATACTCTTGTATTGTCAAAGCATTGTATGCACTGAGATAACAACTTTTTTGTCTTGATGTCTAGAGGCATGAAACAACTTTCAGTCATCTCAGAATCATGTGGGAAGTTAACGTAAGGTGTTTCCATTAGGTTTGCACTAAGAACTTTGGTGTAAAATTCAAATGTATAATACTTTTAATGTCAAAGCACTCTATTCTCTGAGAAATCAACTTTTTTGTCTTTAAGTACGGAGGAATGAAACAACTTGCAGACATTTCAGAATCATGTGGGAAGTTAACCTAACGTCTTTCCATTAGGTTTGCAGTAAGTACTTTGGTGTAAACTTGAAATGTATACTCTTTGTATTTTCAAAGCATTGTATGCACTGAGATGACAACTTTTTTGTCTTGATCTCTAGAGGCATGAAACAACTTTCAGTCATCTCAGAATCATGTGGGAAGTTAACCTGAGGTGTTTCCATTAGGTTTGCACTAAGTACTTTGGTGTAAAATTGAGATGTATACTATTTGAACTGACAAAGCATTGTATGCACTGAGATAACAACTTTGTTGTCTTGATGTATAGAGGCATGAAAAAACTTTCAAACTGCTCATAATCATGTGGGAAGTTAACCAAAGGTGTTTCCATTAGGTTTGCAGTAAGTACTTTGGTTTAAAATTGAAATGCATACTCTTTGTATTGTCAAAGCATTGTATGCACTGAGATAACAACTTTGTTGTCTTGATGTATAGAGGCATGAAACAGCTTTCAGTCATCTCAGAATCATGTGGGAAGTTAACCTAAGGTGTTTCCATTAGGTTTGCAGTAAGTACTTTGGTGTAAAATTGAAATTTATACTCTTTGTATTGTCAAAGCATTGTATGCACTGAGATAACAACTTTTTTGTCTTGATGTCTAGAGGCATGAAACAACTTTCAGTCATCTCAGAATCATGTGGGAAGTTAACCTAAGGTGTTTCCTTTAGGTTTGCAACTAAGTACTTTGGTGTAAAATTGAAATGTATACTATTTGTACTGACAAAGCATTGTAAGCAATGAGATAACAACTTTGTTGTCTTGATGTATAGAGGCATGAAAAAACTTTCAAACTGCTCATAATCATGAGGGAAGTTAACCAAAGGTGTTTCCATTAGGTTTGCAGTAAGTTCTTTGGTGTAAAATTGAAATGTATACTATTTGTATTGTCAAAGCATTGGAAACACTGAGAAAAGAACTTTTTTGTTTTGATGAGCAGAGGCATGAAACTACTTTCAAACTACTCATAATCATGTGGGAAGTTGAACTAAGGTGTTTCCATTAAGTTTGCACTAAGTACTTTGTTGTAAAATTCAAATGTATAATACTTTTAATGTCAAAGCACTCTTATCTCTGAGAAATCAGCTTTTTTGTCCTTATGTACAGAGGCATGAAACAACTTGCAGACATTTCAGAATCATGTGGGAAGTTAACCTAAGGTGTTTCCATTAGGTTTGCAGTAAGTACTTTGGTGTAAAATTGAAATGTATACTCTTTGTATTGTCAAAGCATTGTATGCACTGAGATAACAACTTTTTTGTCTTGATGTCTAGAGGCATGAAACAACTTTCAGTCATCTCAAAATCATGTGGGAAGTTAACCTAAGGTGTTTCCATTAGGTTTGCACTAAGTACTTTGGTGTAAAATTGAAGTGTATACTATTTCTTTTGACAAAGCATTGTATGCACTGAGATAACAACTTTGTTGTCTTGATGTATAGAGGCATGAAACACCTTTCAAACTGCTCATAATCATGTTGAAAGGTAACCAAAGGTGTTTGCATTAGGTTTGCAGTCAGGACTTTTCAGGACAATTGAAGTGTATACTACTGTTACATCAAAGCATTGTATGCACTGAGATAACAACTTTTTTGTCTTAATGTCTAGAGGCATGAAACAACTTTCAGTCATCTCAGAATCATGTGGGAAGTTAACCTAAGGTGTTTCCTTTAGGTTTCCACTAAGTACTTTGGTGTAAAATTGAAATGTATACTATTTGTATTGCAAAGCTTTGTAAGCACTGAGAAAAGAACTTTTTTGTCTTGATGTATATAGGCATGAAACAACTTTCAAACTGCTCATAATCATGTGGGAAGTTAACCAAAGGTGTTTCCATTAGGTTTGCAGTAAGTACTTTGGTTTAAAATTCAAATGCATACTCTTTGTATTGTCAAAGCACTGTATGCACTGAGATAACAACTTTGTTGTCTTGATGTATAGAGGCATGAAACAACTCTCAGTCATCTCAGAATCATGTGGGACGTTAACCTAAGGTGTTTCCATTAGGTTTGCACGAAGTACTTTGGTGTAAAATTCAAATGTATAATACATTTAATGTCAAAGCACTCTATTCTCTGAGAAATCAACTTTTTTGTCTTTATGTACAGAGGCATGAAACAACTTGCAGACATTTCAGAATCATGAGGGAAGTTAACCTAAGGTGTTTCCATTAGGTTTGCAGTAAGCACTTTGGTGTAAAATTGAAATGTATACTCTTTGTATTTTCAAAGCGTTGTATGAACTGAGATAACAACTTTTTTGTCCTGATGTCTAGAGGCATGAAACAACTTTAAGTCATCTCAGAATCATGTGGGAAGTTAACCTGAGGTGTTTCCGATTAGGTTTGCACTAAGTACTTTGGTGTAAAATTGAAATGTATACTATTTGTACTGACAAAGCTTTGTATGCAATGAGATAACAACTTTGTTGTCTTGATGTATAGAGGCATGAAAAAACTTTCAAACTGCTCATAATCATGAGGGAAGTTAACCAAAGGTGTTTCCATTAGGTTTGCAGTAAGTTCTTTGGTGTAAAATTGAAATGTATACTATTTGTATTGTCAAAGCATTGGAAACACTGAGAAAAGAACATTTTTTGTCTTGATGAGCAGAGGCATGAAACTACTTTCAAACTACTCATAATCATGTGGGAAGTTAACCAAAGGTGTTTCCATTAGGTTTGCAGTAAGTACTTTGGTTTAAAATTGAAATGCATACTCTTTGTATTGTCAAAGCATTCTATGCACTGAGATAACAACTTTGTTGTCTTGATGTATAGAGGCATGAAACAACTTTCAGTCATCTCAGAATCATGTGGGAAGTTAACCTAAGGTGCTTCCATTAGGTTTGCAGTAAGTACTTTGGTGTAAAATTGAAATTTATACTCTTTGTATTGTCAAAGCATTGTATGCTCTGAGATAACAACTTTTTTGTCTTGATGTCTAGAGGCATGAAACAACTTTCAGTCATCTCAGAATCATGTGGGAAGTTAACCTAAGGTGTTTCCATTAGGTTTGCAGGAAGTTCTTTGGTGTAAAATTGAAATTGAAATTGTCAAAGCATTGGAAACACTGAGAAAAGAACTTTTTTGTCTTGATGAGCAGAGGCATGAAACTACTTTCAAACTACTCATAATCATGTGGGAAGTTGAACTAAGGTGTTTCCATTAAGTTTGCACTAAGTACTTTGTTGTAAAATTCAAATGTATAATACTTTTAATGTCAAAGCACTCTAATCTCTGAGAAATCAACTTTTTTGTCCTTATGTACAGAGGCATGAAACAACTTGCAGACATTTCAGAATCATGTGGGAAGTTAACCTAAGGTGTTTCCATTAGGTTTGCAGTAAGTACTTTGGTGTAAAATTGAAATGTATACTCTTTGTATTGTCAAAGCATTGTATGCACTGAGATAACAACTTTCTTGTCTTGATGTCTAGAGGCATGAAACAACTTTCACTCATCTCACAATCATGTGGGAAGTTAACCTAAGGTGTTTCCATTAGGTTTGCACTAAGTACTTTGGTGTAAAATTGAAGTGTATGCTATTTCTTTTGAGAAAGCATTGTATGCACTGAGATAACAACTTTGTTGTCTTGATGTATAGAGGCATGAAACACCTTTCAAACTGCTCATAATCATGTTGAAAGGTAACCAAAGGTGTTTGCATTAGGTTTGCAGTCAGGACTTTTCAGGACAATTGAAGTGTATACTACTGTTACATCAAAGCATTGTATGCACTGAGATAACAACTTTTTTGTCTTAATGTCTAGAGGCATGAAACAACTTTCAGTCATCTCAGAATCATGTGGGAAGTTAACCTAAGGTGTTTCCTTTAGGTTTCCACTAAGTACTTTGGTGTAAAATTGAAATGTATACTATTTGTATTGCAAAGCTTTGTAAGCACTGAGAAAAGAACTTTTTTGTCTTGATGTATA
This sequence comes from Mobula birostris, assembly GCF_030028105.1. Lineage (NCBI taxonomy): Eukaryota > Metazoa > Chordata > Chondrichthyes > Myliobatiformes > Myliobatidae > Mobula > Mobula birostris. The sequence continues at coordinate 188,692 of NW_027278298.1, forward strand.
TAGGCATGAAACAACTTTCAAACTGCTCATAATCATGTGGGAAGTTAACCTGAGGTGTTTCCATTAGGTTTGCACTAAGTACTTTGGTGTAAAATTGAAATGTATACTATTTGTACTGACAAAGCATTGTATGCACTGAGAGAACAACTTTGTTGTCTTGATGTATAGAGGCATGAAAAAACTTTCAAACTGCTCATAATCATGAGGGAAGTTAACCAAGGTGTTTCCATTAGGTTTGCAGTAAGATCTTTGGTGTAAAATTGAAATGTATACTATTTGTATTGTCAAAGCATTGGAAACACTGAGAAAAGAACATTTTTTGTCTTGATGAGCAGAGGCATGAAACTACTTTCAAACTACTCATAATCATGTGGGAAGTTGAACTAAGGTGTTTCCATTAAGTTTGCACTAAGTACTTTGGTGTAAAATTCAAATGTATAATACTTTTAATGTCAAAGCACTCTAATCTCTGAGAAATCAACTTTTTTGTCTTTATGTACAGAGGCATGAAACAACTTGCAGACATTTCAGAATCATGTGGGAAGTTAACCTAAGGTGTTTCCATTAGGTTTGCAGTAAGTACTTTGGTGTAAAATTGAAATGTATACTCTTTGTATTGTCAAAGCATTGTATGCACTGAGATAACAACTTTTTTGTCTTGATGTCTAGAGGCATGAAACAACTTTCAGTCATCTCAGAATCATGTGGGAAGTTAACCTAAGGTGTTTCCATTAGGTTTGCACTAAGTACTTTGGTGTAAAATTGAAGTGTATACTATTTCTTTTGAGAAAGCATTGTATGCACTGAGATAACAACTTTGTTGTCTTGATGTATAGAGGCATGAAACACCTTTCAAACTGCTCATAATCATGTTGAAAGGTAACCAAAGGTGTTTGCATTAGGTTTGCAGTCAGGACTTTTCAGGACAATTGAAGTGTATACTACTGTTACATCAAAGCATTGTATGCACTGAGATAACAACTTTTTTGTCTTAATGTCTAGAGGCATGAAACAACTTTCAGTCATCTCAGAATCATGTGGGAAGTTAACCTAAGGTGTTTCCTTTAGGTTTCCACTAAGTACTTTGGTGTAAAATTGAAATGTATACTATTTGTATTGCAAAGCTTTGTAAGCACTGAGAAAAGAACTTTTTTGTCTTGATGTATATAGGCATGAAACAACTTTCAAACTGCTCATAATCATGTGGGAAGTTAACCTGAGGTGTTTCCATTAGGTTTGCACTAAGTACTTTGGTGTAAAATTGAAATGTATACTATTTGTACTGACAAAGCATTGTATGCACTGAGAGAACAACTTTGTTGTCTTGATGTATAGAGGCATGAAAAAACTTTCAAACTGCTCATAATCATGAGGGAAGTTAACCAAAGGTGTTTCCATTAGGTTTGCAGTAAGATCTTTGGTGTAAAATTGAAATGTATACTATTTGTATTGTCAAAGCATTGGAAACACTGAGAAAAGAACATTTTTTGTCTTGATGAGCAGAGGCATGAAACTACTTTCAAACTACTCATAATCATGTGGGAAGTTGAACTAAGGTGTTTCCATTAAGTTTGCACTAAGTACTTTGGTGTAAAATTCAAATGTATAATACTTTTAATGTCAAAGCACTCTAATCTCTGAGAAATCAACTTTTTTGTCTTTATGTACAGAGGCATGAAACAACTTGCAGACATTTCAGAATCATGTGGGAAGTTAAACTAAGGTGTTTCCATTAGGTTTGCAGTAAGTACTTTGGTGTAAAATTGAAATATATATTCTTTGTATTGTCAAAGCATTGTATGCACTGAGATAACAACTTTTTTGTCTTGATGTCTAGAGGCATGAAACAACTTTCAGTCATCTCAGAATCATGTGGGAAGTTAACCTAAGGTGTTTCCATTAGGTTTGCACTAAGTACTTTGGAGTAAAATTGAAATTTATACTATTTGTATTGCAAAGCTTTGTAAGCACTGAGAATAGAACTTTTTTGTCTTGATGTATATAGGCATGAAACAACTTTCAGTCATCTCAGAATCATGTGGGACGTTAACCTAAGGTGTTTCCATTAGGTTTGCAGTAAGTACTTTGGTGTAAAATTGAAATGTATACTCTTGTATTGTCAAAGCATTGTATGCACTGAGATAACAACTTTTTTGTCTTGATGTCTAGAGGCATGAAACAACTTTCAGTCATCTCAGAATCATGTGGGAAGTTAACGTAAGGTGTTTCCATTAGGTTTGCACTAAGAACTTTGGTGTAAAATTCAAATGTATAATACTTTTAATGTCAAAGCACTCTATTCTCTGAGAAATCAACTTTTTTGTCTTTAAGTACGGAGGAATGAAACAACTTGCACACATTTCAGAATCATGTGGGAAGTTAACGTAACGTCTTTCCATTAGGTTTGCAGTAAGTACTTTGGTGTAAACTTGAAATGTATACTCTTTGTATTTTCAAAGCATTGTATGCACTGAGATGACAACTTTTTTGTCTTGATCTCTAGAGGCATGAAACAACTTTCAGTCATCTCAGAATCATGTGGGAAGTTAACCTGAGGTGTTTCCATTAGGTTTGCACTAAGTACTTTGGTGTAAAATTGAGATGTATACTATTTGAACTGACAAAGCATTGTATGCACTGAGATAACAACTTTGTTGTCTTGATGTATAGAGGCATGAAAAAACTTTCAAACTGCTCATAATCATGTGGGAAGTTAACCAAAGGTGTTTCCATTAGGTTTGCAGTAAGTACTTTGGTTTAAAATTGAAATGCATACTCTTTGTATTGTCAAAGCATTGTATGCACTGAGATAACAACTTTGTTGTCTTGATGTATAGAGGCATGAAACAACTTTCAGTCATCTCAGAATCATGTGGGAAGTTAACCTAAGGTGTTTCCATTAGGTTTGCAGTAAGTACTTTGGTGTAAAATTGAAATTTATACTCTTTGTATTGTCAAAGCATTGTATGCACTGAGATAACAACTTTTTTGTCTTGATGTCTAGAGGCATGAAACAACTTTCAGTCATCTCAGAATCATGTGGGAAGTTAACCTAAGGTGTTTCCATTAGGTTTGCACTAAGCACTTCGGTGTAAAATTCAAATGTATAATACTTTTAATGTCAAAGCACTCTATTCTCTGAGAAATCAACTTTTTTGTCTTTATGTACAGAGGCATGAAACAACTTGCAGACATTTCAGAATCATGTGCAAAGTTAACCTAAGGTGTTTCCATTAGGTTTGCAGTAAGTACTTTGGTGTAAAATTGAAATGTATACTCTTTGTATTGTCAAAGCATTGTATGCACTGAGATAACAACTTTTTTGTCTTGATGTCTAGAGGCATGAAACAACTTTCAGTCATCTCAGAATCATGTGGGAAGTTAACCTAAGGTGTTTCCATTAGGTTTGCACTAAGTACTTTGGTGTAAAATTGAAGTGTATACTATTTGTATTGTCAAAGCATTGTATGCACTGAGATAACAACTTTGTTGTCTTGATGTATAGAGGCATGAAACACCTTTCAAACTGCTCATAATCATGTTGGAAGGTAACCAAAGGTGTTTGCATTAGGTTTGCAGTCAGGACTTTTCAGGACATTTGAAGTGTATACTACTGTTACATCAAAGCATTGTATGCACTGAGTTAACAACTTTTTTGTCTTAATGTCTAGAGGCATGAAACAACTTTCAGTCATCTCAGAATCATGTGGGAAGTTAACCTAAGGTGTTTCCTTTAGGTTTGCACTAAGTACTTTGGTGTAAAATTGAAATGTATACTATTTGTACTGTCAAAGCTTTGGAAGCACTGAGAAAAGAACTTTTTTGTCTTGACGAGCAGAGGCATGAAACTACTTTCAAACTACTCATAATCATGTGGGAAGTTAACTAAAGGTGTTTCCATTAGGTTTGCAGTAAGTACTTTGGTTTAAAATTGAAATGCATACTCTTTGTATTGTCAAAGCACTGTATGCACTGAGATAACAACTTTGTTGTCTTGATGTATAGAGGCATGAAACAACTTTCAGTCATCTCAGAATCATGTGGGAATTTAACCTAAGGTGTTTCCATTAGGTTTGCACTAAGTACTTTGGTGTAAAATTGAAGTGTATACTATTTGTATTGTCAAAGCATTGTATGCACTGAGATAACAACTTTGTTGTCTTGATCTATAGAGGCATGAAACACCTTTCAAACTGCTCATAATCATGTTGGAAGGTAACCAAAGGTGTTTGCATTAGGTTTGCAGTCAGGACTTTTCAGGACAATTGAAGTGTATACTACTATTACATCAAAGCATTGTATGCACTGAGATAACAACTTTTCTGTCTTAATGTCTAAAGGCATGAAACAACATTCAGTCATCTCAGAATCATGTGGGAAGTTGACCTAAGGTGTTTCCATTAGGTTTGCAGTAAGTTCTTTGGTGTAAAATTGAAATGTATACTATTTGTATTGTCAAAGCATTGGAAGCACTGAGAAAAGAACTTTTTTGTCTTGATGAGCAGAGGCATGAAACTACTTTCAAACTACTCATAATCATGTGGGAAGTTGAACTAAGGTGTTTCCATTAGGTTGCACTAAGTACTTTGGTGTAAAATTCAAATGTATAATACTTTTAATGTCAAAGCACTCTAATCTCTGAGAAATCAACTTTTTTGTCTTTATGTACAGAGGCATGAAACAACTTGCAGACATTTCAGACTCATGTGGGAAGTTAACCTAAGGTGTTTCCATTAGGTTTGCACTAAGTACTTTGGTGTAAAATTGAAGTGTATACTATTTCTTTTGACAAAGCATTGTATGCACTGAGATAACAACTTTGTTGTCTTGATGTATAGAGGCATGAAACACCTTTCAAACTGCTCATAATCATGTTGAAAGGTAACCAAAGGTGTTTGCATTAGGTTTGCAGTCAGGACTTTTCAGGACAATTGAAGTGTATACTACTGTTACATCAAAGCATTGTATGCACTGAGATAACAACTTTTTTGTCTTAATGTCTAGAGGCATGAAACAACTTTCAGTCATCTCAGAATCATGTGGGAAGTTAACCTAAGGTGTTTCCTTTAGGTTTCCACTAAGTACTTTGGTGTAAAATTGAAATGTATACTATTTGTATTGCAAAGCTTTGTAAGCACTGAGAAAAGAACTTTTTTGTCTTGATGTATATAGGCATGAAACAACTTTCAAACTGCTCATAATCATGTGGGAAGTTAACCAAAGGTGTTTCCATTAGGTTTGCAGTAAGTACTTTGGTTTAAAATTCAAATGCATACTCTTTGTATTGTCAAAGCACTGTATGCACTGAGATAACAACTTTGTTGTCTTGATGTATAGAGGCATGAAACAACTTTCAGTCATCTCAGAATCATGTGGGACGTTAACCTAAGGTGTTTCCATTAGGTTTGCACTAAGTACTTTGGTGTAAAATTCAAATGTATAATACTTTTAATGTCAAAGCACTCTATTCTCTGAGAAATCAACTTCTTTGTCTTTATGTACAGAGGCATGAAACAACTTGCAGACATTTCAGAATCATGTGGGAAGTTAACCTAAGGTGTTTCCATTAGGTTTGCAGTAAGTACTTTGGTGTAAAATTGAAATGTATACTCTTTGTATTATCAAAGCATTGTATGCACTGAGATAACAACTTTTTTGTCTTGATGTCTAGAGGCATGAAACAACTTTCAGTCATCTCAGAATCATGTGGGAAGTTAACCTAAGGTGTTTCCATTAGGTTTGCACTAAGTACTTTGGTGTAAAATTGAAGTGTATACTATTTGTATTGTCAAAGCATTGTATGCACTGAGATAACAACTTTGTTGTCTTGATGTATAGAGGCATGAAACACCTTTCAAACTGCTCATAATCATGTTGGAAGGTAACCAAAGGTGTTTGCATTAGGTTTGCAGTCAGGACTTTTCAGGACATTTGAAGTGTATACTACTGTTACATCAAAGCATTGTATGCACTGAGTTAACAACTTTTTTGTCTTAATGTCTAGAGGCATGAAACAACTTTCAGTCATCTCAGAATCATGTGGGAAGTTAACCTAAGGTGTTTCCTTTAGGTTTGCACTAAGTACTTTGGTGTAAAATTGAAATGTATACTATTTGTACTGTCAAAGCTTTGGAAGCACTGAGAAAAGAACTTTTTTGTCTTGACGAGCAGAGGCATGAAACTACTTTCAAACTACTCATAATCATGTGGGAAGTTAACTAAAGGTGTTTCCATTAGGTTTGCAGTAAGTACTTTGGTTTAAAATTGAAATGCATACTCTTTGTATTGTCAAAGCACTGTATGCACTGAGATAACAACTTTGTTGTCTTGATGTATAGAGGCATGAAACAACTTTCAGTCATCTCAGAATCATGTGGGAATTTAACCTAAGGTGTTTCCATTAGGTTTGCACTAAGTACTTTGGTGTAAAATTGAAGTGTATACTATTTGTATTGTCAAAGCATTGTATGCACTGAGATAACAACTTTGTTGTCTTGATCTATAGAGGCATGAAACACCTTTCAAACTGCTCATAATCATGTTGGAAGGTAACCAAAGGTGTTTGCATTAGGTTTGCAGTCAGGACTTTTCAGGACAATTGAAGTGTATACTACTATTACATCAAAGCATTGTATGCACTGAGATAACAACTTTTCTGTCTTAATGTCTAAAGGCATGAAACAACATTCAGTCATCTCAGAATCATGTGGGAAGTTGACCTAAGGTGTTTCCATTAGGTTTGCAGTAAGTTCTTTGGTGTAAAATTGAAATGTATACTATTTGTATTGTCAAAGCATTGGAAGCACTGAGAAAAGAACTTTTTTGTCTTGATGAGCAGAGGCATGAAACTACTTTCAAACTACTCATAATCATGTGGGAAGTTGAACTAAGGTGTTTCCATTAGGTTGCACTAAGTACTTTGGTGTAAAATTCAAATGTATAATACTTTTAATGTCAAAGCACTCTAATCTCTGAGAAATCAACTTTTTTGTCTTTATGTACAGAGGCATGAAACAACTTGCAGACATTTCAGACTCATGTGGGAAGTTAACCTAAGGTGTTTCCATTAGGTTTGCACTAAGTACTTTGGTGTAAAATTGAAGTGTATACTATTTCTTTTGACAAAGCATTGTATGCACTGAGATAACAACTTTGTTGTCTTGATGTATAGAGGCATGAAACACCTTTCAAACTGCTCATAATCATGTTGAAAGGTAACCAAAGGTGTTTGCATTAGGTTTGCAGTCAGGACTTTTCAGGACAATTGAAGTGTATACTACTGTTACATCAAAGCATTGTATGCACTGAGATAACAACTTTTTTGTCTTAATGTCTAGAGGCATGAAACAACTTCCAGTCATCTCAGAATCATGTGGGAAGTTAACCTAAGGTGTTTCCTTTAGGTTTCCACTAAGTACTTTGGTGTAAAATTGAAATGTATACTATTTGTATTGCAAAGCTTTGTAAGCACTGAGAAAAGATCTTTTTTGTCTTGATGTATATAGGCATGAAACAACTTTCAAACTGCTCATAATCATGTGGGAAGTTAACCAAAGGTGTTTCCATTAGGTTTGCAGTAAGTACTTTGGTTTAAAATTCAAATGCATACTCTTTGTATTGTCAAAGCACTGTATGCACTGAGATAACAACTTTGTTGTCTTGATGTATAGAGGCATGAAACAACTTTCAGTCATCTCAGAATCATGTGGGACGTTAACCTAAGGTGTTTCCATTAGGTTTGCACTAAGTACTTTGGTGTAAAATTCAAATGTATAATACTTTTAATGTCAAAGCACTCTATTCTCTGAGAAATCAACTTCTTTGTCTTTATGTACAGAGGCATGAAACAACTTGCAGACATTTCAGAATCATGTGGGAAGTTAACCTAAGGTGTTTCCATTAGGTTTGCAGTAAGTACTTTGGTGTAAAATTGAAATGTATACTCTTTGTATTGTCAAAGCATTGTATGCACTGAGATAACCACTTTTTTGTCTTGATGTCTAGAGGCATGAAACAACTTTCAGTCATCTCACAATCATGTGGGAAGTGAACCTCAGGTGTTTCCATTAGGTTTGCACTAAGTACTTTGGTGTAAAATTGAAGTGTATACTATTTCTTTTGACAAAGCATTGTATGCACTGAGATAACAACTTTGTTGTCTTGATGTATAGAGGCATGAAACACCTTTCAAACTGCTCATAATCATGTTGAAAGGTAACCAAAGGTGTTTGCATTAGGTTTGCAGTCAGGACTTTTCAGGACAATTGAAGTGTATACTACTGTTACATCAAAGCATTGTATGCACTGAGATAACAACTTTTTTGTCTTAATGTCTAGAGGCATGAAACAACTTTCAGTCATCTCAGAATCATGTGGGAAGTTAACCTAAGGTGTTTCCTTTAGGTTTCCACTAAGTACTTTGGTGTAAAATTGAAATGTATACTATTTGTATTGCAAAGCTTTGTAAGCACTGAGAAAAGAACTTTTTTGTCTTGATGTATATAGGCATGAAACAACTTTCAAACTGCTCATAATCATGTGGGAAGTTAACCAAAGGTGTTTCCATTAGGTTTGCAGTAAGTACTTTGGTTTAAAATTCAAATGCATACTCTTTGTATTGTCAAAGCACTGTATGCACTGAGATAACAACTTTGTTGTCTTGATGTATAGAGGCATGAAACAACTCTCAGTCATCTCAGAATCATGTGGGACGTTAACCTAAGGTGTTTCCATTAGGTTTGCACGAAGTACTTTGGTGTAAAATTCAAATGTATAATACATTTAATGTCAAAGCACTCTATTCTCTGAGAAATCAACTTTTTTGTCTTTATGTACAGAGGCATGAAACAACTTGCAGACATTTCAGAATCATGAGGGAAGTTAACCTAAGGTGTTTCCATTAGGTTTGCAGTAAGCACTTTGGTGTAAAATTGAAATGTATACTCTTTGTATTTTCAAAGCGTTGTATGAACTGAGATAACAACTTTTTTGTCCTGATGTCTAGAGGCATGAAACAACTTTAAGTCATCTCAGAATCATGTGGGAAGTTAACCTGAGGTGTTTCCATTAGGTTTGCACTAAGTACTTTGGTGTAAAATTGAAATGTATACTATTTGTACTGACAAAGCTTTGTATGCAATGAGATAACAACTTTGTTGTCTTGATGTATAGAGGCATGAAAAAACTTTCAAACTGCTCATAATCATGAGGGAAGTTAACCAAAGGTGTTTCCATTAGGTTTGCAGTAAGTTCTTTGGTGTAAAATTGAAATGTATACTATTTGTATTGTCAAAGCATTGGAAACACTGAGAAAAGAACATTTTTTGTCTTGATGAGCAGAGGCATGAAACTACTTTCAAACTACTCATAATCATGTGGGAAGTTAACCAAAGGTGTTTCCATTAGGTTTGCAGTAAGTACTTTGGTTTAAAATTGAAATGCATACTCTTTGTATTGTCAAAGCATTCTATGCACTGAGATAACAACTTTGTTGTCTTGATGTATAGAGGCATGAAACAACTTTCAGTCATCTCAGAATCATGTGGGAAGTTAACCTAAGGTGCTTCCATTAGGTTTGCAGTAAGTACTTTGGTGTAAAATTGAAATTTATACTCTTTGTATTGTCAAAGCATTGTATGCTCTGAGATAACAACTTTTTTGTCTTGATGTCTAGAGGCATGAAACAACTTTCAGTCATCTCAGAATCATGTGGGAAGTTAACCTAAGGTGTTTCCATTAGGTTTGCAGGAAGTTCTTTGGTGTAAAATTGAAATTGAAATTGTCAAAGCATTGGAAACACTGAGAAAAGAACTTTTTTGTCTTGATGAGCAGAGGCATGAAACTACTTTCAAACTACTCATAATCATGTGGGAAGTTGAACTAAGGTGTTTCCATTAAGTTTGCACTAAGTACTTTGTTGTAAAATTCAAATGTATAATACTTTTAATGTCAAAGCACTCTAATCTCTGAGAAATCAACTTTTTTGTCCTTATGTACAGAGGCATGAAACAACTTGCAGACATTTCAGAATCATGTGGGAAGTTAACCTAAGGTGTTTCCATTAGGTTTGCAGTAAGTACTTTGGTGTAAAATTGAAATGTATACTCTTTGTATTGTCAAAGCATTGTATGCACTGAGATAACAACTTTCTTGTCTTGATGTCTAGAGGCATGAAACAACTTTCACTCATCTCACAATCATGTGGGAAGTTAACCTAAGGTGTTTCCATTAGGTTTGCACTAAGTACTTTGGTGTAAAATTGAAGTGTATGCTATTTCTTTTGAGAAAGCATTGTATGCACTGAGATAACAACTTTGTTGTCTTGATGTATAGAGGCATGAAACACCTTTCAAACTGCTCATAATCATGTTGAAAGGTAACCAAAGGTGTTTGCATTAGGTTTGCAGTCAGGACTTTTCAGGACAATTGAAGTGTATACTACTGTTACATCAAAGCATTGTATGCACTGAGATAACAACTTTTTTGTCTTAATGTCTAGAGGCATGAAACAACTTTCAGTCATCTCAGAATCATGTGGGAAGTTAACCTAAGGTGTTTCCTTTAGGTTTCCACTAAGTACTTTGGTGTAAAATTGAAATGTATACTATTTGTATTGCAAAGCTTTGTAAGCACTGAGAAAAGAACTTTTTTGTCTTGATGTATATAGGCATGAAACAACTTTCAAACTGCTCATAATCATGTGGGAAGTTAACCTGAGGTGTTTCCATTAGGTTTGCACTAAGTACTTTGGTGTAAAATTGAAATGTATACTATTTGTACTGACAAAGCATTGTATGCACTGAGAGAACAACTTTGTTGTCTTGATGTATAGAGGCATGAAAAAACTTTCAAACTGCTCATAATCATGAGGGAAGTTAACCAAAGGTGTTTCCATTAGGTTTGCAGTAAGATCTTTGGTGTAAAATTGAAATGTATACTATTTGTATTGTCAAAGCATTGGAAACACTGAGAAAAGAACATTTTTTGTCTTGATGAGCAGAGGCATGAAACTACTTTCAAACTACTCATAATCATGTGGGAAGTTGAACTAAGGTGTTTCCATTAAGTTTGCACTAAGTACTTTGGTGTAAAATTCAAATGTATAATACTTTTAATGTCAAAGCACTCTAATCTCTGAGAAATCAACTTTTTTGTCTTTATGTACAGAGGCATGAAACAACTTGCAGACATTTCAGAATCATGTGGGAAGTTAAACTAAGGTGTTTCCATTAGGTTTGCAGTAAGTACTTTGGTGTAAAATTGAAATATATATTCTTTGTATTGTCAAAGCATTGTATGCACTGAGATAACAACTTTCTTGTCTTGATGTCTAGAGGCATGAAACAACTTTCACTCATCTCACAATCATGTGGGAAGTTAACCTAAGGTGTTTCCATTAGGTTTGCACTAAGTACTTTGGTGTAAAATTGAAGTGTATACTATTTCTTTTGAGAAAGCATTGTATGCACTGAGATAACAACTTTGTTGTCTTGATGTATAGAGGCATGAAACACCTTTCAAACTGCTCATAATCATGTTGAAAGGTAACCAAAGGTGTTTGCATTAGGTTTGCAGTCAGGACTTTTCAGGACAATTGAAGTGTATACTACTGTTACATCAAAGCATTGTATGCACTGAGATAACAACTTTTTTGTCTTAATGTCTAGAGGCATGAAACAACTTTCAGTCATCTCAGAATCATGTGGGAAGTTAACCTAAGGTGTTTCCTTTAGGTTTCCACTAAGTACTTTGGTGTAAAATTGAAATGTATACTATTTGTATTGCAAAGCTTTGTAAGCACTGAGAAAAGAACTTTTTTGTCTTGATGTATATAGGCATGAAACAACTTTCAAACTGCTCATAATCATGTGGGAAGTTAACCTGAGGTGTTTCCATTAGGTTTGCACTAAGTACTTTGGTGTAAAATTGAAATGTATACTATTTGTACTGACAAAGCATTGTATGCACTGAGAGAACAACTTTGTTGTCTTGATGTATAGAGGCATGAAAAAACTTTCAAACTGCTCATAATCATGAGGGAAGTTAACCAAAGGTGTTTCCATTAGGTTTGCAGTAAGATCTTTGGTGTAAAATTGAAATGTATACTATTTGTATTGTCAAAGCATTGGAAACACTGAGAAAAGAACATTTTTTGTCTTGATGAGCAGAGGCATGAAACTACTTTCAAACTACTCATAATCATGTGGGAAGTTGAACTAAGGTGTTTCCATTAAGTTTGCACTAAGTACTTTGGTGTAAAATTCAAATGTATAATACTTTTAATGTCAAAGCACTCTAATCTCTGAGAAATCAACTTTTTTGTCTTTATGTACAGAGGCATGAAACAACTTGCAGACATTTCAGAATCATGTGGGAAGTTAACCTAAGGTGTTTCCATTAGGTTTGCAGTAAGTACTTTGGTGTAAAATTGAAATGTATACTCTTTGTATTGTCAAAGCATTGTATGCACTGAGATAACAACTTTTTTGTCTTGATGTCTAGAGGCATGAAACAACTTTCAGTGATCTCAGAATCATGTGGGAAATTAACCTAAGGTGTTTCCATTAGGTTTGCACTAAGTACTTTGGTGTAAAATTGACATGTATACTATTTGTATTGCAAAGCTTTGGAAGCACTGAGAAAAGAACTTTTTTGTCTTGATGTATATAGGCATGAAACAACTTTCAAACTACTCATAATCATGTGGGAAGTTAACCAAAGGTGTTTCCATTATTTTTGCAGTAAGTACTTTGGTTTGAAATTGAAATGCATACTCTTTGTATTGTCAAAGCATTGTATGCACTGAGATAACAACTTTGTTGTCTTGATTTATAGAGGCATGAAACAACTTTCAGTCATCTCAGAATCATGTGGGAAGTTAACCTAAGCTGTTTCCATTAGGTTTGCACTAAGTACTTTGGAGTAAAATTGAAATTTATACTATTTGTATTGCAAAGCTTTGTAAGCACTGAGAATAGAACTTTTTTGTCTTGATGTATATAGGCATGAAACAACTTTCAGTCATCTCAGAATCATGTGGGACGTTAACCTAAGGTGTTTCCATTAGGTTTGCAGTAAGTACTTTGGTGTAAAATTGAAATGTATACTCTTGTATTGTCAAAGCATTGTATGCACTGAGATAACAACTTTTTTGTCTTGATGTCTAGAGGCATGAAACAACTTTCAGTCATCTCAGAATCATGTGGGAAGTTAACGTAAGGTGTTTCCATTAGGTTTGCACTAAGAACTTTGGTGTAAAATTCAAATGTATAATACTTTTAATGTCAAAGCACTCTATTCTCTGAGAAATCAACTTTTTTGTCTTTAAGTACGGAGGAATGAAACAACTTGCACACATTTCAGAATCATGTGGGAAGTTAACGTAACGTCTTTCCATTAGGTTTGCAGTAAGTTCTTTGGTGTAAACTTGAAATGTATACTCTTTGTATTTTCAAAGCATTGTATGCACTGAGATGACAACTTTTTTGTCTTGATCTCTAGAGGCATGAAACAACTTTCAGTCATCTCAGAATAATGTGGGAAGTTAACCTGAGGTGTTTCCATTAGGTTTGCACTAAGTACTTTGGTGTAAAATTGAGATGTATACTATTTGAACTGACAAAGCATTGTATGCACTGAGATAACAACTTTGTTGTCTTGATGTATAGAGGCATGAAAAAACTTTCAAACTGCTCATAATCATGTGGGAAGTTAACCAAAGGTGTTTCCATTAGGTTTGCAGTAAGTACTTTGGTTTAAAATTGAAATGCATACTCTTTGTATTGTCAAAGCATTGTATGCACTGAGATAACAACTTTGTTGTCTTGATGTATAGAGGCATGAAACAACTTTCAGTCATCTCAGAATCATGTGGGAAGTTAACCTAAGGTGTTTCCATTAGGTTTGCAGTAAGTACTTTGGTGTAAAATTGAAATTTATACTCTTTGTATTGTCAAAGCATTGTATGCACTGAGATAACAACTTTTTTGTCTTGATGTCTAGAGGCATGAAACAACTTTCAGTCATCTCAGAATCATGTGGGAAGTTAACCTAAGGTGTTTCCATTAGGTTTGCACTAAGCACTTCGGTGTAAAATTCAAATGTATAATACTTTTAATGTCAAAGCACTCTATTCTCTGAGAAATCAACTTTTTTGTCTTTATGTACAGAGGCATGAAACAACTTGCAGACATTTCAGAATCATGTGCGAAGTTAACCTAAGGTGTTTCCATTAGGTTTGCAGTAAGTACTTTGGTGTAAAATTGAAATGTATACTCTTTGTATTGTCAAAGCATTGTATGCACTGAGATAACAACTTTTTTGTCTTGATGTCTAGAGGCATGAAACAACTTTCAGTCATCTCAGAATCATGTGGGAAGTTAACCTAAGGTGTTTCCATTAGGTTTGCACTAAGTACTTTGGTGTAAAATTGAAGTGTATACTATTTGTATTGTCAAAGCATTGTATGCACTGAGATAACAACTTTGTTGTCTTGATGTATAGAGGCATGAAACACCTTTCAAACTGCTCATAATCATGTTGGAAGGTAACCAAAGGTGTTTGCATTAGGTTTGCAGTCAGGACTTTTCAGGACATTTGAAGTGTATACTACTGTTACATCAAAGCATTGTATGCACTGAGTTAACAACTTTTTTGTCTTAATGTCTAGAGGCATGAAACAACTTTCAGTCATCTCAGAATCATGTGGGAAGTTAACCTAAGGTGTTTCCTTTAGGTTTGCACTAAGTACTTTGGTGTAAAATTGAAATGTATACTATTTGTACTGTCAAAGCTTTGGAAGCACTGAGAAAAGAACTTTTTTGTCTTGACGAGCAGAGGCATGAAACTACTTTCAAACTACTCATAATCATGTGGGAAGTTAACTAAAGGTGTTTCCATTAGGTTTGCAGTAAGTACTTTGGTTTAAAATTGAAATGCATACTCTTTGTATTGTCAAAGCACTGTATGCACTGAGATAACAACTTTGTTGTCTTGATGTATAGAGGCATGAAACAACTTTCAGTCATCTCAGAATCATGTGGGAATTTAACCTAAGGTGTTTCCATTAGGTTTGCACTAAGTACTTTGGTGTAAAATTGAAGTGTATACTATTTGTATTGTCAAAGCATTGTATGCACTGAGATAACAACTTTGTTGTCTTGATCTATAGAGGCATGAAACACCTTTCAAACTGCTCATAATCATGTTGGAAGGTAACCAAAGGTGTTTGCATTAGGTTTGCAGTCAGGACTTTTCAGGACAATTGAAGTGTATACTACTATTACATCAAAGCATTGTATGCACTGAGATAACAACTTTTCTGTCTTAATGTCTAAAGGCATGAAACAACATTCAGTCATCTCAGAATCATGTGGGAAGTTGACCTAAGGTGTTTCCATTAGGTTTGCAGTAAGTTCTTTGGTGTAAAATTGAAATGTATACTATTTGTATTGTCAAAGCATTGGAAGCACTGAGAAAAGAACTTTTTTGTCTTGATGAGCAGAGGCATGAAACTACTTTCAAACTACTCATAATCATGTGGGAAGTTGAACTAAGGTGTTTCCATTAGGTTGCACTAAGTACTTTGGTGTAAAATTCAAATGTATAATACTTTTAATGTCAAAGCACTCTAATCTCTGAGAAATCAACTTTTTTGTCTTTATGTACAGAGGCATGAAACAACTTGCAGACATTTCAGACTCATGTGGGAAGTTAACCTAAGGTGTTTCCATTAGGTTTGCACTAAGTACTTTGGTGTAAAATTGAAGTGTATACTATTTCTTTTGACAAAGCATTGTATGCACTGAGATAACAACTTTGTTGTCTTGATGTATAGAGGCATGAAACACCTTTCAAACTGCTCTATAATCATGTTGAAAGGTAACCAAAGGTGTTTGCATTAGGTTTGCAGTCAGGACTTTTCAGGACAATTGAAGTGTATACTACTGTTACATCAAAGCATTGTATGCACTGAGATAACAACTTTTTTGTCTTAATGTCTAGAGGCATGAAACAACTTTCAGTCATCTCAGAATCATGTGGGAAGTTAACCTAAGGTGTTTCCTTTAGGTTTCCACTAAGTACTTTGGTGTAAAATTGAAATGTATACTATTTGTATTGCAAAGCTTTGTAAGCACTGAGAAAAGAACTTTTTTGTCTTGATGTATATAGGCATGAAACAACTTTCAAACTGCTCATAATCATGTGGGAAGTTAACCAAAGGTGTTTCCATTAGGTTTGCAGTAAGTACTTTGGTTTAAAATTCAAATGCATACTCTTTGTATTGTCAAAGCACTGTATGCACTGAGATAACAACTTTGTTGTCTTGATGTATAGAGGCATGAAACAACTTTCAGTCATCTCAGAATCATGTGGGACGTTAACCTAAGGTGTTTCCATTAGGTTTGCACTAAGTACTTTGGTGTAAAATTCAAATGTATAATACTTTTAATGTCAAAGCACTCTATTCTCTGAGAAATCAACTTCTTTGTCTTTATGTACAGAGGCATGAAACAACTTGCAGACATTTCAGAATCATGTGGGAAGTTAACCTAAGGTGTTTCCATTAGGTTTGCAGTAAGTACTTTGGTGTAAAATTGAAATGTATACTCTTTGTATTGTCAAAGCATTGTATGCACTGAGATAACCACTTTTTTGTCTTGATGTCTAGAGGCATGAAACAACTTTCAGTCATCTCACAATCATGTGGGAAGTGAACCTCAGGTGTTTCCATTAGGTTTGCACTAAGTACTTTGGTGTAAAATTGAAGTGTATACTATTTCTTTTGACAAAGCATTGTATGCACTGAGATAACAACTTTGTTGTCTTGATGTATAGAGGCATGAAACACCTTTCAAACTGGTCATAATCATGTTGAAAGGTAACCAAAGGTGTTTGCATTAGGTTTGCAGTCAGGACTTTTCAGGACAATTGAAGTGTATACTACTGTTACATCAAAGCATTGTATGCACTGAGATAACAACTTTTTTGTCTTAATGTCTAGAGGCATGAAACAACTTTCAGTCATCTCAGAATCATGTGGGAAGTTAACCTAAGGTGTTTCCTTTAGGTTTCCACTAAGTACTTTGGTGTAAAATTGAAATGTATACTATTTGTATTGCAAAGCTTTGTAAGCACTGAGAAAAGAACTTTTTTGTCTTGATGTATAGAGGCATGAAAAAACTTTCAAACTGCTCATAATCATGTGGGAAGTTAACCAAAGGTGTTTCCATTAGGTTTGCAGTAAGTACTTTGGTTTAAAATTGAAATGCATACTCTTTGTATTGTCAAAGCATTGTATGCACTGAGATAACAACTTTGTTGTCTTGATGTATAGAGGCATGAAACAACTTTCAGTCATCTCAGAATCATGTGGGAAGTTAACCTAAGGTGTTTCCATTAGGTTTGCAGTAAGTACTTTGGTGTAAAATTGAAATTTATACTCTTTGTATTGTCAAAGCATTGTATGCACTGAGATAACAACTTTTTTGTCTTGATGTCTAGAGGCATGAAACAACTTTCAGTCATCTCAGAATCATGTGGGAAGTTAACCTAAGGTGTTTCCATTAGGTTTGCACTAAGCACTTCGGTGTAAAATTCAAATGTATAATACTTTTAATGTCAAAGCACTCTATTCTCTGAGAAATCAACTTTTTTCTCTTTATGTACAGAGGCATGAAACAACTTGCAGACATTTCAGAATCATGTGCGAAGTTAACCTAAGGTGTTTCCATTAGGTTTGCAGTAAGTACTTTGGTGTAAAATTGAAATGTATACTCTTTGTATTGTCAAAGCATTGTATGCACTGAGATAACAACTTTTTTGTCTTGATGTCTAGAGGCATGAAACAACTTTCAGTCATCTCAGAATCATGTGGGAAGTTAACCTAAGGTGTTTCCATTAGGTTTGCACTAAGTACTTTGGTGTAAAATTGAAGTGTATACTATTTGTATTGTCAAAGCATTGTATGCACTGAGATAACAACTTTGTTGTCTTGATGTATAGAGGCATGAAACACCTTTCAAACTGCTCATAATCATGTTGGAAGGTAACCAAAGGTGTTTGCATTAGGTTTGCAGTCAGGACTTTTCAGGACATTTGAAGTGTATACTACTGTTACATCAAAGCATTGTATGCACTGAGTTAACAACTTTTTTGTCTTAATGTCTAGAGGCATGAAACAACTTTCAGTCATCTCAGAATCATGTGGGAAGTTAACCTAAGGTGTTTCCTTTAGGTTTGCACTAAGTACTTTGGTGTAAAATTGAAATGTATACTATTTGTATTGTCAAAGCTTTGGAAGCACTGAGAAAAGAACTTTTTTGTCTTGACGAGCAGAGGCATGAAACTACTTTCAAACTACTCATAATCATGTGGGAAGTTAACTAAAGGTGTTTCCATTAGGTTTGCAGTAAGTACTTTGGTTTAAAATTGAAATGCATACTCTTTGTATTGTCAAAGCACTGTATGCACTGAGATAACAACTTTGTTGTCTTGATGTATAGAGGCATGAAACAACTTTCAGTCATCTCAGAATCATGTGGGAATTTAACCTAAGGTGTTTCCATTAGGTTTGCACTAAGTACTTTGGTGTAAAATTGAAGTGTATACTATTTGTATTGTCAAAGCATTGTATGCACTGAGATAACAACTTTGTTGTCTTGATCTATAGAGGCATGAAACACCTTTCAAACTGCTCATAATCATGTTGGAAGGTAACCAAAGGTGTTTGTATTAGGTTTGCAGTCAGGACTTTTCAGGACAATTGAAGTGTATACTACTATTACATCAAAGCATTGTATGCACTGAGATAACAACTTTTCTGTCTTAATGTCTAAAGGCATGAAACAACATTCAGTCATCTCAGAATCATGTGGGAAGTTGACCTAAGGTGTTTCCATTAGGTTTGCAGTAAGTTCTTTGGTGTAAAATTGAAATGTATACTATTTGTATTGTCAAAGCATTGGAAGCACTGAGAAAAGAACTTTTTTGTCTTGATGAGCAGAGGCATGAAACTACTTTCAAACTACTCATAATCATGTGGGAAGTTGAACTAAGGTGTTTCCATTAGGTTGCACTAAGTACTTTGGTGTAAAATTCAAATGTATAATACTTTTAATGTCAAAGCACTCTAATCTCTGAGAAATCAACTTTTTTGTCTTTATGTACAGAGGCATGAAACAACTTGCAGACATTTCAGACTCATGTGGGAAGTTAACCTAAGGTGTTTCCATTAGGTTTGCACTAAGTACTTTGGTGTAAAATTGAAGTGTATACTATTTCTTTTGACAAAGCATTGTATGCACTGAGATAACAACTTTGTTGTCTTGATGTATAGAGGCATGAAACACCTTTCAAACTGCTCATAATCATGTTGAAAGGTAACCAAAGGTGTTTGCATTAGGTTTGCAGTCAGGACTTTTCAGGACAATTGAAGTGTATACTACTGTTACATCAAAGCATTGTATGCACTGAGATAACAACTTTTTTGTCTTAATGTCTAGAGGCATGAAACAACTTTCAGTCATCTCAGAATCATGTGGGAAGTTAACCTAAGGTGTTTCCTTTAGGTTTCCACTAAGTACTTTGGTGTAAAATTGAAATGTATACTATTTGTATTGCAAAGCTTTGTAAGCACTGAGAAAAGATCTTTTTTGTCTTGATGTATATAGGCATGAAACAACTTTCAAACTGCTCATAATCATGTGGGAAGTTAACCAAAGGTGTTTCCATTAGGTTTGCAGTAAGTACTTTGGTTTAAAATTCAAATGCATACTCTTTGTATTGTCAAAGCACTGTATGCACTGAGATAACAACTTTGTTGTCTTGATGTATAGAGGCATGAAACAACTTTCAGTCATCTCAGAATCATGTGGGACGTTAACCTAAGGTGTTTCCATTAGGTTTGCACTAAGTACTTTGGTGTAAAATTCAAATGTATAATACTTTTAATGTCAAAGCACTCTATTCTCTGAGAAATCAACTTCTTTGTCTTTATGTACAGAGGCATGAAACAACTTGCAGACATTTCAGAATCATGTGGGAAGTTAACCTAAGGTGTTTCCATTAGGTTTGCAGTAAGTACTTTGGTGTAAAATTGAAATGTATACTCTTTGTATTGTCAAAGCATTGTATGCACTGAGATAACAACTTTTTTGTCTTGATGTCTAGAGGCATGAAACAACTTTCAGTCATCTCACAATCATGTGGGAAGTGAACCTAAGGTGTTTCCATTAGGTTTGCACTAAGTACTTTGGTGTAAAATTGAAGTGTATACTATTTCTTTTGACAAAGCATTGTATGCACTGAGATAACAACTTTGTTGTCTTGATGTATAGAGGCATGAAACACCTTTCAAACTGCTCATAATCATGTTGAAAGGTAACCAAAGGTGTTTGCATTAGGTTTCCAGTCAGGACTTTTCAGGACAATTGAAGTGTATACTACTGTTACATCAAAGCATTGTATGCACTGAGATAACAACTTTTTTGCCTTAATGTCTAGAGGCATGAAACAACTTTCAGTCATCTCAGAATCATGTGGGAAGTGAACCTAAGGTGTTTCCATTAGGTTTGCAGTAAGTTCTTTGGTGTAAAATTGAAATGTATACTATTTGTATTGTCAAAGCATTGGAAACACTGAGAAAAGAACATTTTTTGTCTTGATGAGCAGAGGCATGAAACTACTTTCAAACTACTCATAATCATGTGGGAAGTTAACCAAAGGTGTTTCCATTAGGTTTGCAGTAAGTACTTTGGTTTAAAATTGAAATGCATACTCTTTGTATTGTCAAAGCATTCTATGCACTGAGATAACAACTTTGTTGTCTTGATGTATAGAGGCATGAAACAACTTTCAGTCATCTCAGAATCATGTGGGAAGTTAACCTAAGGTGCTTCCATTAGGTTTGCAGTAAGTACTTTGGTGTAAAATTGAAATTTATACTCTTTGTATTGTCAGAGCATTGTATGCTCTGAGATAACAACTTTTTTGTCTTGATGTCTAGAGGCATGAAACAACTTTCAGTCATCTCAGAATCATGTGGGAAGTTAACCTAAGGTGTTTCCATTAGGTTTGCAGGAAGTTCTTTGGTGTAAAATTGAAATTGAAATTGTCAAAGCATTGGAAACACTGAGAAAAGAACTTTTTTGTCTTGATGAGCAGAGGCATGAAACTACTTTCAAACTACTCATAATCATGTGGGAAGTTGAACTAAGGTGTTTCCATTAAGTTTGCACTAAGTACTTTGTTGTAAAATTCAAATGTATAATACTTTTAATGTCAAAGCACTCTAATCTCTGAGAAATCAACTTTTTTGTCCTTATGTACAGAGGCATGAAACAACTTGCAGACATTTCAGAATCATGTGGGAAGTTAACCTAAGGTGTTTCCATTAGGTTTGCAGTAAGTACTTTGGTGTAAAATTGAAATGTATACTCTTTGTATTGTCAAAGCATTGTATGCACTGAGATAACAACTTTCTTGTCTTGATGTCTAGAGGCATGAAACAACTTTCACTCATCTCACAATCATGTGGGAAGTTAACCTAAGGTGTTTCCATTAGGTTTGCACTAAGTACTTTGGTGTAAAATTGAAGTGTATACTATTTCTTTTGAGAAAGCATTGTATGCACTGAGATAACAACTTTGTTGTCTTGATGTATAGAGGCATGAAACACCTTTCAAACTGCTCATAATCATGTTGAAAGGTAACCAAAGGTGTTTGCATTAGGTTTGCAGTCAGGACTTTTCAGGACAATTGAAGTGTATACTACTGTTACATCAAAGCATTGTATGCACTGAGATAACAACTTTTTTGTCTTAATGTCTAGAGGCATGAAACAACTTTCAGTCATCTCAGAATCATGTGGGAAGTTAACCTAAGGTGTTTCCTTTAGGTTTCCACTAAGTACTTTGGTGTAAAATTGAAATGTATACTATTTGTATTGCAAAGCTTTGTAAGCACTGAGAAAAGAACTTTTTTGTCTTGATGTATATAGGCATGAAACAACTTTCAAACTGCTCATAATCATGTGGGAAGTTAACCTGAGGTGTTTCCATTAGGTTTGCACTAAGTACTTTGGTGTAAAATTGAAATGTATACTATTTGTACTGACAAAGCATTGTATGCACTGAGAGAACAACTTTGTTGTCTTGATGTATAGAGGCATGAAAAAACTTTCAAACTGCTCATAATCATGAGGGAAGTTAACCAAAGGTGTTTCCATTAGGTTTGCAGTAAGATCTTTGGTGTAAAATTGAAATGTATACTATTTGTATTGTCAAAGCATTGGAAACACTGAGAAAAGAACATTTTTTGTCTTGATGAGCAGAGGCATGAAACTACTTTCAAACTACTCATAATCATGTGGGAAGTTGAACTAAGGTGTTTCCATTAAGTTTGCACTAAGTACTTTGGTGTAAAATTCAAATGTATAATACTTTTAATGTCAAAGCACTCTAATCTCTGAGAAATCAACTTTTTTGTCTTTATGTACAGAGGCATGAAACAACTTGCAGACATTTCAGAATCATGTGGGAAGTTAAACTAAGGTGTTTCCATTAGGTTTGCAGTAAGTACTTTGGTGTAAAATTGAAATATATATTCTTTGTATTGTCAAAGCATTGTATGCACTGAGATAACAACTTTTTTGTCTTGATGTCTAGAGGCATGAAACAACTTTCAGTCATCTCAGAATCATGTGGGAAGTTAACCTAAGGTGTTTCCATTAGGTTTGCACTAAGTACTTTGGAGTAAAATTGAAATTTATACTATTTGTATTGCAAAGCTTTGTAAGCACTGAGAATAGAACTTTTTTGTCTTGATGTATATAGGCATGAAACAACTTTCAAACTGCTCATAATCATGTGGGAAGTTAACCAAAGGTGTTTCCATTAGGTTTGCAGTAAGTACTTTGGTTTAAAATTGAAATGCGTACTCTTTGTATTGTCAAAGCACTGTATGCACTGAGATAACAACGTTGTTGTCTTAATGTCTAAAGGCATGAAACAACTTTCAGTCATCTCAGAATCATGTGGGACGTTAACCTAAGGTGTTTCCATTAGGTTTGCAGTAAGTACTTTGGTGTAAAATTGAAATGTATACTCTTGTATTGTCAAAGCATTGTATGCACTGAGATAACAACTTTTTTGTCTTGATGTCTAGAGGCATGAAACAACTTTCAGTCATCTCAGAATCATGTGGGAAGTTAACGTAAGGTGTTTCCATTAGGTTTGCACTAAGAACTTTGGTGTAAAATTCAAATGTATAATACTTTTAATGTCAAAGCACTCTATTCTCTGAGAAATCAACTTTTTTGTCTTTAAGTACGGAGGAATGAAACAACTTGCAGACATTTCAGAATCATGTGGGAAGTTAACCTAACGTCTTTCCATTAGGTTTGCAGTAAGTACTTTGGTGTAAACTTGAAATGTATACTCTTTGTATTTTCAAAGCATTGTATGCACTGAGAAGACAACTTTTTTGTCTTGATCTCTAGAGGCATGAAACAACTTTCAGTCATCTCAGAATCATGTGGGAAGTTAACCTGAGGTGTTTCCATTAGGTTTGCACTAAGTACTTTGGTGTAAAATTGAGATGTATACTATTTGAACTGACAAAGCATTGTATGCACTGAGATAACAACTTTGTTGTCTTGATGTATAGAGGCATGAAAAAACTTTCAAACTGCTCATAATCATGTGGGAAGTTAACCAAAGGTGTTTCCATTAGGTTTGCAGTAAGTACTTTGGTTTAAAATTGAAATGCATACTCTTTGTATTGTCAAAGCATTGTATGCACTGAGATAACAACTTTGTTGTCTTGATGTATAGAGGCATGAAACAACTTTCAGTCATCTCAGAATCATGTGGGAAGTTAACCTAAGGTGTTTCCATTAGGTTTGCAGTAAGTACTTTGGTGTAAAATTGAAATTTATACTCTTTGTATTATCAAAGCATTGTATGCACTGAGATAACAACTTTTTTGTCTTGATGTCTAGAGGCATGAAACAACTTTCAGTCATCTCAGAATCATGTGGGAAGTTAACCTAAGGTGTTTCCATTAGGTTTGCACTAAGTACTTTGGTGTAAAATTGAAGTGTATACTATTTGTATTGTCAAAGCATTGTATGCACTGAGATAACAACTTTGTTGTCTTGATGTATAGAGGCATGAAACACCTTTCAAACTGCTCATAATCATGTTGGAAGGTAACCAAAGGTGTTTGCATTAGGTTTGCAGTCAGGACTTTTCAGGACATTTGAAGTGTATACTACTGTTACATCAAAGCATTGTATGCACTGAGTTAACAACTTTTTTGTCTTAATGTCTAGAGGCATGAAACAACTTTCAGTCATCTCAGAATCATGTGGGAAGTTAACCTAAGGTGTTTCCTTTAGGTTTGCACTAAGTACTTTGGTGTAAAATTGAAATGTATACTATTTGTATTGTCAAAGCTTTGGAAGCACTGAGAAAAGAACTTTTTTGTCTTGACGAGCAGAGGCATGAAACTACTTTCAAACTACTCATAATCATGTGGGAAGTTAACTAAAGGTGTTTCCATTAGGTTTGCAGTAAGTACTTTGGTTTAAAATTGAAATGCATACTCTTTGTATTGTCAAAGCACTGTATGCACTGAGATAACAACTTTGTTGTCTTGATGTATAGAGGCATGAAACAACTTTCAGTCATCTCAGAATCATGTGGGAATTTAACCTAAGGTGTTTCCATTAGGTTTGCACTAAGTACTTTGGTGTAAAATTGAAGTGTATACTATTTGTATTGTCAAAGCATTGTATGCACTGAGATAACAACTTTGTTGTCTTGATCTATAGAGGCATGAAACACCTTTCAAACTGCTCATAATCATGTTGGAAGGTAACCAAAGGTGTTTGCATTAGGTTTGCAGTCAGGACTTTTCAGGACAATTGAAGTGTATACTACTATTACATCAAAGCATTGTATGCACTGAGATAACAACTTTTCTGTCTTAATGTCTAAAGGCATGAAACAACATTCAGTCATCTCAGAATCATGTGGGAAGTTGACCTAAGGTGTTTCCATTAGGTTTGCAGTAAGTTCTTTGGTGTAAAATTGAAATGTATACTATTTGTATTGTCAAAGCATTGGAAGCACTGAGAAAAGAACTTTTTTGTCTTGATGAGCAGAGGCATGAAACTACTTTCAAACTACTCATAATCATGTGGGAAGTTGAACTAAGGTGTTTCCATTAGGTTGCACTAAGTACTTTGGTGTAAAATTCAAATGTATAATACTTTTAATGTCAAAGCACTCTAATCTCTGAGAAATCAACTTTTTTGTCTTTATGTACAGAGGCATGAAACAACTTGCAGACATTTCAGACTCATGTGGGAAGTTAACCTAAGGTGTTTCCATTAGGTTTGCACTAAGTACTTTGGTGTAAAATTGAAGTGTATACTATTTCTTTTGACAAAGCATTGTATGCACTGAGATAACAACTTTGTTGTCTTGATGTATAGAGGCATGAAACACCTTTCAAACTGCTCATAATCATGTTGAAAGGTAACCAAAGGTGTTTGCATTAGGTTTGCAGTCAGGACTTTTCAGGACAATTGAAGTGTATACTACTGTTACATCAAAGCATTGTATGCACTGAGATAACAACTTTTTTGTCTTAATGTCTAGAGGCATGAAACAACTTTCAGTCATCTCAGAATCATGTGGGAAGTTAACCTAAGGTGTTTCCTTTAGGTTTCCACTAAGTACTTTGGTGTAAAATTGAAATGTATACTATTTGTATTGCAAAGCTTTGTAAGCACTGAGAAAAGAACTTTTTTGTCTTGATGTATATAGGCATGAAACAACTTTCAAACTGCTCATAATCATGTGGGAAGTTAACCAAAGGTGTTTCCATTAGGTTTACAGTAAGTACTTTGGTTTAAAATTCAAATGCATACTCTTTGTATTGTCAAAGCACTGTATGCACTGCTATAACAACTTTGTTGTCTTGATGTATAGAGGCATGAAACAACTTTCAGTCATCTCAGAATCATGTGGGAAGTTAACCTAAGGTGTTTCCATTAGGTTTGCACTAAGTACTTTGGTGTAAAATTCAAATGTATAATACTTTTAATGTCAAAGCACTCTATTCTCTGAGAAATCAACTTCTTTGTCTTTATGTACAGAGGCATGAAACAACTTGCAGACATTTCAGAATCATGTGGGAAGTTAACCTAAGGTGTTTCCATTAGGTTTGCAGTAAGTACTTTGGTGTAAAATTGAAATGTATACTCTTTGTATTGTCAAAGCATTGTATGCACTGAGATAACAACTTTTTTGTCTTGATGTCTAGAGGCATGAAACAACTTTCAGTCATCTCACAATCATGTGGGAAGTGAACCTAAGGTGTTTCCATTAGGTTTGCACTAAGTACTTTGGTGTAAAATTGAAGTGTATACTATTTCTTTTGACAAAGCATTGTATGCACTGAGATAACAACTTTGTTGTCTTGATGTATAGAGGCATGAAACACCTTTCAAACTGCTCATAATCATGTTGAAAGGTAACCAAAGGTGTTTGCATTAGGTTTGCAGTCAGGACTTTTCAGGACAATTGAAGTGTATACTACTGTTACATCAAAGCATTGTATGCACTGAGATAACAACTTTTTTGTCTTAATGTCTAGAGGCATGAAACAACTTTCAGTCATCTCAGAATCATGTGGGAAGTTAACCTAAGGTGTTTCCTTTAGGTTTCCACTAAGTACTTTGGTGTAAAATTGAAATGTATACTATTTGTATTGCAAAGCTTTGTAAGCACTGAGAAAAGAACTTTTTTGTCTTGATGTATATAGGCATGAAACAACTTTCAAACTGCTCATAATCATGTGGGAAGTTAACCAAAGGTGTTTCCATTAGGTTTGCAGTAAGTACTTTGGTTTAAAATTCAAATGCATACTCTTTGTATTGTCAAAGCACTGTATGCACTGAGATAACAACTTTGTTGTCTTGATGTATAGAGGCATGAAACAACTTTCAGTCATCTCAGAATCATGTGGGACGTTAACCTAAGGTGTTTCCATTAGGTTTGCACTAAGTACTTTGGTGTAAAATTCAAATGTATAATACTTATAATGTCAAAGCACTCTATTCTCTGAGAAATCAACTTTTTTGTCTTTATGTACAGAGGCATGAAACAACTTGCAGACATTTCAGAATCATGAGGGAAGTTAACCTAAGGTGTTTCCATTAGGTTTGCAGTAAGCACTTTGGTGTAAAATTGAAATGTATACTCTTTGTATTTTCAAAGCGTTGTATGAACTGAGATAACAACTTTTTTGTTTTGATGTCTAGAGGCATGAAACAACTTTAAGTCATCTCAGAATCATGTGGGAAGTTAACCTGAGGTGTTTCCATCAGGTTTGCACTAAGTACTTTGGTGTAAAATTGAAATGTATACTATTTGTACTGACAAAGCATTGTATGCACTGAGATAACAACTTTGTTGTCTTGATGTATAGAGGCATGAAACAACTTTCAAACTGCTCATAATCATGTGGGAAGTTAACCAAAGGTGTTTCCATTAGGTTTGCAGTAAGTACTTTGGTTTAAAATTGAAATGCATACTCTTTGTTTTGTCAAAGCACTGTATGCACTGAGATAACAACTTTGTTGTCTTGATGTATAGAGGCATGAAACAACTTTCAGTCATCTCAGAATCATGTGGGACGTTAACCTAAGGTGTTTCCATTAGGTTTGCAGTAAGTACTTTGGTGTAAAATTGAAATGTATACTCTTGTATTGTCAAAGCATTGTATGCACTGAGATAACAACTTTTCTGTCTTGATGTCTAGAGGCATGAAACAACTTTCAGTCATCTCAGAATCATGTGGGAAGTTAACGTAAGGTGTTTCCATTAGGTTTGCACTAAGAACTTTGGTGTAAAATTCAAATGTATAATACTTTTAATGTCAAAGCACTCTATTCTCTGAGAAATCAACTTTTTTGTCTTTAAGTACGGAGGCATGAAACAACTTGCAGACATTTCAGAATCATGTGGGAAGTTAACGTAAGGTGTTTCCATTAGGTTTGCACTAAGTACTTTGGTGTAAAATTGAAATGTATACTATTTGTACTGACAAAGCATTGTATGCACTGAGATAACAACTTTGTTGTCTTGATGTATAGAGGCATGAAAAAACTTTCAAACTGCTCATAATCATGAGGGAAGTTAACCAAAGGTGTTTCCATTAGGTTTGCAGTCAGGACTTTTCAGTACAATTTAAGTGTATACTACTGTTACGTCAAAGCATTGTATGCACTGAGATAACAACTTTTTTGTCTTAATGTCTAAAGGCATGAAACAACTTTCAGTCATCTCAGAATCATGTGGGAAGTTAACCTAAGGTGTTTCCATTAGGTTTGCAGTAAGTTCTTTGGTGTAAAATTGAAATGTATACTATTTATATTGTCAAAGCATTGGAAGCACTGAGAAAAGAACTTTTTTGTCTTGATGAGCAGAGGCATGAAACTACTTTCAAACCACTCATAATCATGTGGGAAGTTGAACTAGGGTGTTTCCATTAGGTTTGCACTAAGTACTTTGGTGTAAAATTCAAATGTATAATACTTTTAATGTCAAAGCACTCTAATCTCTGAGAAATCAACTTTTTTGTCTTTATGTACAGAGGCATGAAACAACTTGCAGACATTTCAGAATCATGTGGGAAGTTAACCTAAGGTGTTTCCATTAGGTTTGCAGTAAGTACTTTGGTGTAAAATTGAAATGTATACTCTTTGTATTGTCAAAGCATTGTATGCACTGAGATAACAACTTTTTTGTCTTGATGTCTAGAGGCATGAAACAACTTTCAGTGATCTCAGAATCATGTGGGAAATTAACCTAAGGTGTTTCCATTAGGTTTGCACTAAGTACTTTGGTGTAAAATTGACATGTATACTATTTGTATTGCAAAGCTTTGGAAGCACTGAGAAAAGAACTTTTTTGTCTTGATGTATATAGGCATGAAACAACTTTCAAACTACTCATAATCATGTGGGAAGTTAACCAAAGGTGTTTCCATTATTTTTGCAGTAAGTACTTTGGTTTGAAATTGAAATGCATACTCTTTGTATTGTCAAAGCATTGTATGCACTGAGATAACAACTTTGTTGTCTTGATTTATAGAGGCATGAAACAACTTTCAGTCATCTCAGAATCATGTGGGAAGTTAACCTAAGCTGTTTCCATTAGGTTTGCAGTAAGTACTTTGGTGTAAAATTGAAATGTATACTCTTTATATTCTCAAAGCATTGGAAGCACTGAGAAAAGAACTTTTTTGTCTTGATGAGCAGAGGCATTAAAATACTTTCAAACTACTCATAATCATGTGGGAAGTTGAACTAAGGTGTTTCCATTAGGTTTGCAGTAAGTACTTTGGTGTAAAATTGAAATGTATACTCTTTGTATTGTCAAAGCATTGTATGCACTGAGATAACAACTTTTTTGTCTTGATGTCTAGACGCATGAAACAACTTTCAGTCATCTCAGAATGATGTGGTAAGTTAACCTAAGGTGTTTCCATTAGGTTTGCACTAAATACTTTGGTGTAAAATTGAAGTGTATACTATTTGTATTGTCAAAGCATTGTATGCACTGAGATAACAACTTTGTTGTCTTGATGTATAGAGGCATGAAACACCTTTCAAACTGCTCATAATCATGTTGGAAGGTAACCAAAGGTGTTTGCATTAGGTTTGCAGTCAGGACTTTTCAGGACAATTGAAGTGTATACTACTGTTACATCAAAGCATTGTATCCCTGAGATAACAACTTTTTTGTCTTAATGTCTAGAGGCATGAAACAACTTTCAGTCATCTCAGAATCATGTGGGAAGTTAACCTGAGGTGTTTCCTTTAGGTTTGCACTGAGTACTTTGGTGTAAAATTCAAATGTATAATACTTTTAATGTCAAAGCACTCTATTCTCTGAGAAATCTACTTTTTTGTCTTTATGTACAGAGGCATGAAACAACTTGCAGACATTTCAGAATCATGAGGGAAGTTAACCTGAGGTGTTTCCATTAGGTTTGCAGTAAGCACTTTGGTGTAAAATTGAAATGTATACTCTTTGTATTTTCAAAGCGTTGTATGCACTGAGATAACAACTTTTTTGTCTTGATGTCTAGAGGCATGAAACAACTTTCAGTCATCTCAGAATCATGTGGGAAGTTAACCTGAGGTGTTTCCATTAGGTTTGCACTAAGTACTTTGGTGTAAAATTGAAATGTATACTATTTGTACTGACAAAGCATTGTATGCACTGAGATAACAACTTTGTTGTCTTGATGTATAGAGGCATGAAAAAACTTTCAAACTGCTCATAATCATGAGGGAAGTTAACCAAAGGTGTTTCCATTAGGTTTGCAGTCAGGACTTTTCAGTACAATTTAAGTGTATACTACTGTTACGTCAAAGCATTGTATGCACTGAGATAACAACTTTTTTGTCTTAATGTCTAAAGGCATGAAACAACTTTCAGTCATCTCAGAATCATGTGGGAAGTTAACCTAAGGTGTTTCCATTAGGTTTGCAGTAAGTTCTTTGGTGTAAAATTGAAATGTATACTATTTATATTGTCAAAGCATTGGAAGCACTGAGAAAAGAACGTTTTTGTCTTGATGAGCAGAGGCATGAAACTACTTTCAAACCACTCATAATCATGTGGGAAGTTGAACTAGGGTGTTTCCATTAGGTTTGCACTAAGTACTTTGGTGTAAAATTCAAATGTATAATACTTTTAATGTCAAAGCACTCTATTCTCTGAGAAATCTACTTTTTTGTCTTTATGTACAGAGGCATGAAACAACTTGCAGACATTTCAGAATCATGAGGGAAGTTAACCTGAGGTGTTTCCATTAGGTTTGCAGTAAGCACTTTGGTGTAAAATTGAAATGTATACTCTTTGTATTTTCAAAGCGTTGTATGCACTGAGATAACAACTTTTTTGTCTTGATGTCTAGAGGCATGAAACAACTTTCAGTCATCTCAGAATCATGTGGGAAGTTAACCTGAGGTGTTTCCATTAGGTTTGCACTAAGTACTTTGGTGTAAAATTGAAATGTATACTATTTGTACTGACAAAGCATTGTATGCACTGAGATAACAACTTTGTTGTCTTGATGTATAGAGGCATGAAAAAACTTTCAAACTGCTCATAATCATGAGGGAAGTTAACCAAAGGTGTTTCCATTAGGTTTGCAGTCAGGACTTTTCAGTACAATTTAAGTGTATACTACTGTTACGTCAAAGCATTGTATGCACTGAGATAACAACTTTTTTGTCTTAATGTCTAAAGGCATGAAACAACTTTCAGTCATCTCAGAATCATGTGGGAAGTTAACCTAAGGTGTTTCCATTAGGTTTGCAGTAAGTTCTTTGGTGTAAAATTGAAATGTATACTATTTATATTGTCAAAGCATTGGAAGCACTGAGAAAAGAACGTTTTTGTCTTGATGAGCAGAGGCATGAAACTACTTTCAAACCACTCATAATCATGTGGGAAGTTGAACTAGGGTGTTTCCATTAGGTTTGCACTAAGTACTTTGGTGTAAAATTCAAATGTATAATACTTTTAATGTCAAAGCACTCTAATCTCTGAGAAATCAACTTTTTTGTCTTTATGTACAGAGGCATGAAACAACTTGCAGACATTTCAGAATCATGTGGGAAGTTAACCTAAGGTGTTTCCATTAGGTTTGCAGTAAGTACTTTGGTGTAAAATTGAAATGTATACTCTTTGTATTGTCAAAGCATTGTATGCACTGAGATAACAACTTTTTTGTCTTGATGTCTAGAGGCATGAAACAACTTTCAGTTATCTCAGAATCATGTGGGAAATTAACCTAAGGTGTTTCCATTAGGTTTGCACTAAGTACTTTGGTGTAAAATTGACATGTATACTATTTGTATTGCAAAGCTTTGGAAGCACTGAGAAAAGAACTTTTTTGTCTTGATGTATATAGGCATGAAACAACTTTCAAACTACTCATAATCATGTGGGAAGTTAACCAAAGGTGTTTCCATTATTTTTGCAGTAAGTACTTTGGTTTGAAATTGAAATGCATACTCTTTGTATTGTCAAAGCATTGTATGCACTGAGATAACAACTTTGTTGTCTTGATTTATAGAGGCATGAAACAACTTTCAGTCATCTCAGAATCATGTGGGAAGTTAACCTAAGCTGTTTCCATTAGGTTTGCAGTAAGTACTTTGGTGTAAAATTGAAATGTATACTCTTTATATTGTCAAAGCATTGGAAGCACTGAGAAAAGAACTTTTTTGTCTTGATGAGCAGAGGCATTAAAATACTTTCAAACTACTCATAATCATGTGGGAAGTTGAACTAAGGTGTTTCCATTAGGTTTGCAGTAAGTACTTTGGTGTAAAATTGAAATGTATACTCTTTGTATTGTCAAAGCATTGTATGCACTGAGATAACAACTTTTTTGTCTTGATGTCTAGACGCATGAAACAACTTTCAGTCATCTCAGAATGATGTGGTAAGTTAACCTAAGGTGTTTCCATTAGGTTTGCACTAAATACATTGGTGTAAAATTGAAGTGTATACTATTTGTATTGTCAAAGCATTGTATGCACTGAGATAACAACTTTGTTGTCTTGATGTATAGAGGCATGAAACACCTTTCAAACTGCTCATAATCATGTTGGAAGGTAACCAAAGGTGTTTGCATTAGGTTTGCAGTCAGGACTTTTCAGGACAATTGAAGTGTATACTACTGTTACATCAAAGCATTGTATCCCTGAGATAACAACTTTTTTGTCTTAATGTCTAGAGGCATGAAACAACTTTCAGTCATCTCAGAATCATGTGGGAAGTTAACCTGAGGTGTTTCCTTTAGGTTTGCACTGAGTACTTTGGTGTAAAATTCAAATGTATAATACTTTTAATGTCAAAGCACTCTATTCTCTGAGAAATCTACTTTTTTGTCTTTATGTACAGAGGCATGAAACAACTTGCAGACATTTCAGAATCATGAGGGAAGTTAACCTGAGGTGTTTCCATTAGGTTTGCAGTAAGCACTTTGGTGTAAAATTGAAATGTATACTCTTTGTATTTTCAAAGCGTTGTATGCACTGAGATAACAACTTTTTTGTCTTGATGTCTAGAGGCATGAAACAACTTTCAGTCATCTCAGAATCATGTGGGAAGTTAACCTGAGGTGTTTCCATTAGGTTTGCACTAAGTACTTTGGTGTAAAATTGAAATGTATACTATTTGTACTGACAAAGCATTGTATGCACTGAGATAACAACTTTGTTGTCTTGATGTATAGAGGCATGAAAAAACTTTCAAACTGCTCATAATCATGAGGGAAGTTAACCAAAGGTGTTTCCATTAGGTTTGCAGTCAGGACTTTTCAGTACAATTTAAGTGTATACTACTGTTACGTCAAAGCATTGTATGCACTGAGATAACAACTTTTTTGTCTTAATGTCTAAAGGCATGAAACAACTTTCAGTCATCTCAGAATCATGTGGGAAGTTAACCTAAGGTGTTTCCATTAGGTTTGCAGTAAGTTCTTTGGTGTAAAATTGAAATGTATACTATTTATATTGTCAAAGCATTGGAAGCACTGAGAAAAGAACTTTTTTGTCTTGATGAGCAGAGGCATGAAACTACTTTCAAACCACTCATAATCATGTGGGAAGTTGAACTAGGGTGTTTCCATTAGGTTTGCACTAAGTACTTTGGTGTAAAATTCAAATGTATAATACTTTTAATGTCAAAGCACTCTAATCTCTGAGAAATCAACTTTTTTGTCTTTATGTACAGAGGCATGAAACAACTTGCAGACATTTCAGAATCATGTGGGAAGTTAACCTAAGGTGTTTCCATTAGGTTTGCAGTAAGTACTTTGGTGTAAAATTGAAATGTATACTCTTTGTATTGTCAAAGCATTGTATGCACTGAGATAACAACTTTTTTGTCTTGATGTCTAGAGGCATGAAACAACTTTCAGTTATCTCAGAATCATGTGGGAAATTAACCTAAGGTGTTTCCATTAGGTTTGCACTAAGTACTTTGGTGTAAAATTGACATGTATACTATTTGTATTGCAAAGCTTTGGAAGCACTGAGAAAAGAACTTTTTTGTCTTGATGTATATAGGCATGAAACAACTTTCAAACTACTCATAATCATGTGGGAAGTTAACCAAAGGTGTTTCCATTAGGTTTGCAGTAAGTACTTTGGTTTGAAATTGAAATGCATACTCTTTGTATTGTCAAAGCATTGTATGCACTGAGATAACAACTTTGTTGTCTTGATTTATAGAGGCATGAAACAACTTTCAGTCATCTCAGAATCATGTGGGAAGTTAACCTAAGCTGTTTCCATTAGGTTTGCAGTAAGTACTTTGGTGTAAAATTGAAATGTATACTCTTTATATTGTCAAAGCATTGGAAGCACTGAGAAAAGAACTTTTTTGTCTTGATGAGCAGAGGCATGAAACTACTTTCAAACTACTCATAATCATGTGGGAAGTTGAACTAAGGTGTTTCCATTAGGTTTGCAGTAAGTACTTTGGTGTAAAATTGAAATGTATACTCTTTGTATTGTCAAAGCATTGTATGCACTGAGATAACAACTTTTTTGTCTTGATGTCTAGACGCATGAAACAACTTTCAGTCATCTCAGAATGATGTGGTAAGTTAACCCAAGGTGTTTCCATTAGGTTTGCACTAAATACTTTGGTGTAAAATTGAAGTGTATACTATTTGTATTGTCAAAGCATTGTATGCACTGAGATAACAACTTTGTTGTCTTGATGTATAGAGGCATGAAACACCTTTCAAACTGCTCATAATCATGTTGGAAGGTAACCAAAGGTGTTTGCATTAGGTTTGCAGTCAGGACTTTTCAGGACAATTGAAGTTTATACTACTGTTACATCAAAGCATTGTATGCCCTGAGATAACAACTTTTTTGTCTTAATGTCTAGAGGCATGAAACAACTTTCAGTCATCTCAGAATCATGTGGGAAGTTAACCTAAGGTGTTTCCTTTAGGTTTGCACTGAGTACTTTGGTGTAAAATTCAAATGTATAATACTTTTAATGTCAAAGCACTCTATTCTCTGAGAAATCTACTTTTTTGTCTTTATGTACAGAGGCATGAAACAACTTGCAGACATTTCAGAATCATGAGGGAAGTTAACCTGAGGTGTTTCCATTAGGTTTGCAGTAAGCACTTTGGTGTAAAATTGAAATGTATACTCTTTGTATTTTCAAAGCGTTGTATGCACTGAGATAACAACTTTTTTGTCTTGATGTCTAGAGGCATGAAACAACTTTCAGTCATCTCAGAATCATGTGGGAAGTTTACCTGAGGTGTTTCCATTAGGTTTGCACTAAGTACTTTGGTGTAAAATTGAAATGTATACTATTTGTACTGACAAAGCATTGTATGCACTGAGATAACAACTTTGTTGTCTTGATGTATAGAGGCATGAAAAAACTTTCAAACTGCTCATAATCATGAGGGAAGTTAACCAAAGGTGTTTCCATTAGGTTTGCAGTCAGGACTTTTCAGTACAATTTAAGTGCATACTACTGTTACGTCAAAGCATTGTATGCACTGAGATAACAACTTTTTTGTCTTAATGTCTAAAGGCATGAAACAACTTTCAGTCATCTCAGAATCATGTGGGAAGTTAACCTAAGGTGTTTCCATTAGGTTTGCAGTAAGTTCTTTGGTGTAAAATTGAAATGTATACTATTTATATTGTCAAAGCATTGGAAGCACTGAGAAAAGAACTTATTTGTCTTGATGAGCAGAGGCATGAAACTACTTTCAGTCATCTCAGAATCATGTGGGAAGTTAACCTAAGGTGTTTCCATTAGGTTTGCACTAAGTACTTTGGTGTAAAATTCAAATGTATAATACTTTTAATGTCAAAGCACTCTAATTTCTGAGAAATCAACTTTTTTGTCTTTATGTACAGAGGCATGAAACAACTTGCAGACATTTCAGAATCATGTGGGAAGTTAACCTAAGGTGTTTCTATTAGGTTTGCAGTAAGTACTTTGGTGTAAAATTGAAATGTATACTCTTTGTATTGTCAAAGCATTGTATGCACTGAGATAACAACTTTTTTGTCTTGATATATAGAGGCATGAAACACCTTTCAAACTGCTCATAATCATGTTGGAAGGTAACCAAAGGTGTTTGCATTAGGTTTGCAGTCAGGACTTTTCAGGACAATTGAAGTGTATACTACTGTTACATCAAAGCATTGTATGCACTGAGTTAACAACTTTTTTGTCTTAATGTCTAGAGGCATGAAACAACTTTCAGTCATCTCAGAATCATGTGGGAAGTTAACCTGAGGTGTTTCCATTAGGTTTGCACTAAGTACTTTGGTGTAAAATTGAAATGTATACTATTTGTACTGACAAAGCATTGTATGCACTGAGATAACAACTTTGTTGTCTTGATGTATAGAGGCATGAAAAAACTTTCAAACTGCTCATAATCATGAGGGAAGTTAACCAAAGGTGTTTCCATTAGGTTTGCAGTCAGGACTTTTCAGTACAATTTAAGTGTATACTACTGTTACGTCAAAGCATTGTATGCACTGAGATAACAACTTTTTTGTCTTAATGTCTAAAGGCATGAAACAACTTTCAGTCATCTCAGAATCATGTGGGAAGTTAACCTAAGGTGTTTCCATTAGGTTTGCAGTAAGTTCTTTGGTGTAAAATTGAAATGTATACTATTTATATTGTCAAAGCATTGGAAGCACTGAGAAAAGAACTTTTTTGTCTTGATGAGCAGAGGCATGAAACTACTTTCAAACTACTCATAATCATGTGGGAAGTTGAACTAGGGTGTTTCCATTAGGTTTGCACTAAGTACTTTGGTGTAAAATTCAAATGTATAATACTTTTAATGTCAAAGCACTCTAATCTCTGAGAAATCAACTTTTTTGTCTTTATGTACGGAGGCATGAAACAACTTGCAGACATTTCAGAATCATGTGGGAAGTTAAACTAAGGTGTTTCCATTAGGTTTGCAGTAAGTACTTTGGTGTAAAATTGAAATGTATACTCTTTGTATTGTCAAAGCATTGTATGCACTCAGATAACAACTTTTTTGTCTTGATGTCTAGAGGCATGAAACAACTTTCAGTCATCTCAGAATCATGTGGGAAGTTAACCTAAGGTGTTTCCATTAGGTTTGCAGTAAGTTCTTTGGTGTAAAATTGAAATCTATACTATTTGTATTGTCAAAGCATTGGAAGCACTGAGAAAAGAACTTTTTTGTCTTGACGAGCAGAGGCATGAAACTACTTTCAAACTACTCATAATCATGTGGGAAGTTGAACTAAGTTGTTTCGTTTAGGTTTGCACTGAGTACTTTGGTGTAAAATTCAAATGTATAATACTTTTAATGTCAAAGCACTCTATTCTCCGAGAAATCTACTTTTTTGTCTTTATGTACAGAGGCATGAAACAACCTGCAGACATTTCAGAATCATGAGGGAAGTTAACCTAAGGTGTTTCCATTAGGTTTGCAGTAAGCACTTTGGTGTAAAATTGAAATGTATACTCTTTGTATTTTCAAAGCGTTGTATGCACTGAGATAACAACTTTTTTGTCTTCATGTCTAGAGGCATGAAACAACTTTCAGTCATCTCAGAATCATGTGGGAAGTTAACCTGAGGTGTTTCCATTAGGTTTGCACTAAGTACTTTGGTGTAAAATTGAAATGTATACTATTTGTACTGACAAAGCATTGTATGCACTGAGATAACAACTTTGTTGTCTTGATCTATAGAGGCATGAAAAAACTTTCAAACTGCTCATAATCATGAGGGAAGTTAACCAAAGGTGTTTCCATTAGGTTTGCAGTCAGGACTTTTCAGTACAATTTAAGTGTATACTACTGTTACGTCAAAGCATTGTATGCACTGAGATAACAACTTTTTTGTCTTAATGTCTAAAGGCATGAACCAACTTTCAGTCATCTCAGAATCATGTGGGAAGTTAACCTAAGGTGTTTCCATTAGGTTTGCAGTAAGTTCTTTGGTGTAAAATTGAAATGTATACTATTTGTACTGACAAAGCATTGTATGCACTGAGATAACAACTTTGTTGTCTTGATGTATAGAGGCATGAAAAAACTTTCAAGCTGCTCATAATCATGAGGGAAGTTAACCAAAGGTGTTTACATTAGGTTTGCAGTCAGGACTTTTCAGTACAATTGAAGTGTATACTACTGTTACATCAAAGCATTGTATGCACTGAGATAACAACTTTTTTGTCTTAATGTCTAAAGGCATGAAACAGCTTTCAGTCATCTCAGAATCATGTGGGAAGTTAACCTAAGGTGTTTCCTTTAGGTTTGCACTAAGTACTTTGGTGTAAAATTGAAATGTATACTATTTGTATTGTCAAAGCTTTGGAAGCACTGAGAAAAGAACTTTTTTGCCTTGACGAGCAGAGGCATGAAACTACTTTCAAACTACTCATAATCATGTGGGAAGTTGAACTAAGTTGTTTCGTTTAGGTTTGCACTGAGTACCTTGGTGTAAAATTCAAATGTATAATACTTTTAATGTCAAAGCACTCTATTCTCTGAGAAATCTACTTTTTTGTCTTTATGTACAGAGGCATGAAACAACTTGCAGACATTTCAGAATCATGAGGGAAGTTAACCTAAGGTGTTTCCATTAGGTTTGCAGTAAGCACTTTGGTGTAAAATTGAAATGTATACTCTTTGAATTTTCAAAGCGTTGTATGCACTGAGATAACAACTTTTCTGTCTTGATGAGCAGAGGCATGAAACTACTTTCAGTCATCTCAGAATCATGTGGGAAGTTAACCTAAGGTGTTTCCATTAGCTTTGCACTAAGTACTTTGGTGTAAAATTCAAATGTATAATACTTTTAATGTCAAAGCACTCTATTCTCTGAGAAATCAACTTTTTTGTCTTTATGTACAGAGGCATGAAACAACTTGCAGATATTTCAGAATCATGAGGGAAGTTAACCTAAGGTGTTTCCATTAGGTTTGCAGTAAGTACTTTGGTGTAAAATTGAAATGTATACTCTTTGTATTGTCAAAGCATTGTATGCACTGAGATAACAACTTTTTTGTCTTGATGTCTAGAGGCATGAAACAACTTTCAGTCATCTCAGAATCATGTGGGAAGTTAACCTAAGGTGTTTCCATTAGGTTTGCAGTAAGTACTTTGGTGTAAAATTGAAATGTATACTCTTTGTATTGTCAAAGCATTGTATGCCCTGAGATAACAACTTTGTTGCCTTGATGTATAGAGGCATGAAACAACTTTCAGTCATCTCAGAATCATGTGGGAAGTTAACCTAAGGTGTTTCCATTAGCTTTGCAGTAAGTTCTTTGGTGTAAAATTGAAATGTATACTATTTATATTGTCAAAGCTTTGGAAGCACTGAGAAAAGAACTTTTTTGTCTTGATGAGCAGAGGCATGAAACTACTTTCAAACTACGCATAATCATGTGGGAAGTTGAACTAGGGCGTTTCCATTAGGTTTGCACTAAATACTTTGGTGTAAAATTCAAATGTATAATACTTTCAATGTCAAAGCACTCTATTCTCTGAGAAATCTACTTTTTTGTCTTTATGTACAGAGGCATGAAACAACTTTCAAACTGCTCATAATCATGTGGGAAGTTAACCAAAGGTGTTTCCATTAGGTTTGCAGTAAGTACTTTGGTTTAAAATTGAAATACATACTCTTTGTATTGTTAAAGCATTCTATGCACTGAGATAACAACTTTGTTGTCTTGATGTATAGAGGCATGAAACAACTTTCAGTCATCTCAGAATCATGTGGGAAGTTAACCTAAGGTGTTTCCATTAGGTTTGCAGTAAGTACTTTGGTGTAAAATTGAAATGTATACTCTTTGTATTGTCAAAGCATTGTATGCACTGAGATAACAACTTTTTTGTCTTGATGTCTAGAGGCATGAAACAACTTTCAGTCATCTCAGAATCATGTGGGAAGTTAACCTAAGGTGTTTCCATTAGGTTTGCACTAAGTACTTTGGTGTAAAATTCAAATGTATAATACTTTTAATGTCAAAGCACTCTATTCTCTGAGAAATCAACTTTTTTGTCTTTATGTACAGAGGCATGAAACAACTTGCAGACATTTCAGAATCATGTGGGAAGTTAACCTAAGGTGTTTCAATTAGGTTTACAGTAAGTACTTTGGTGTAAAATTGAAATGTATACTCTTTGTATTGTCAAAGCATTGTATGCACTGAGATAACAACTTTGTTGTCTTGATCTATAGAGGCATGAAACACCTTTTAAACTGCTCATAATCATGTTGGAAGGTAACCAAAGGTGTTTGCATTAGGTTTGCAGTCAGGACTTTTCAGGACAATTGAAGTGTATACTACTGTTACATCAAAGCATTGTATGCACTGAGATAACAACTTTTTTGTCTTAATGTCTAAAGGCATGAAACTACTTTCAGTCATCTCAGAATCATGTGGGAAGTTAACCTAAGGTGTTTCCATTAGGTTTGCAGTAAGTTCTTTGGTGTAAAATTGAAATGTATACTATTTGTATTGTCAAAGCTTTGGAAGCACTGAGAAAAGAACTTTTTTGCCTTGACGAGCAGAGGCATGAAACTACTTTCAAACTACTCATAATCATGTGGGAAGTTGAACTAAGTTGTTTCGTTTAGGTTTGCACTGAGTACTTTGGTGTAAAATTCAAATGTATAATACTTTTAATGTCAAAGCACTCTATTCTCTGAGAAATCTACTTTTTTGTCTTTATGTACAGAAGCATGAAACAACTTGCAGACATTTCAGAATCATGAGGGAAGTTAACCTAAGGTGTTTCCATTAGGTTTGCAGTAAGCACTTTGGTGTAAAATTGAAATGTATACTCTTTGAATTTTCAAAGCGTTGTATGCACTGAGATAACAACTTTTTTGTCTTGATGAGCAGAGGCATGAAACTACTTTCAGTCATCTCAGAATCATGTGGGAAGTTAACCTAAGGTGTTTCCATTAGCTTTGCACTAAGTACTTTGGTGTAAAATTCAAATGTATAATACTTTTAATGTCAAAGCACTCTATTCTCTGAGAAATCAACTTTTTTGTCTTTATGTACAGAGGCATGAAACAACTTGCAGATATTTCGGAATCATGAGGGAAGTTAACCTAAGGTGTTTCCATTAGGTTTGCAGTAAGTACTTTGGTGTAAAATTGAAATGTATACTCTTTGTATTGTCAAAGCATTGTATGCCCTGAGATAACAACTGAGTTGCCTTGATGTATAGAGGCATGAAACAACTTTCAGTCATCTCAGAATCATGTGGGAAGTTAACCTAAGGTGTTTCCATTAGGTTTGCAGTAAGTTTTTGGTGTAAAATTGAAATGTATACTATTTATATTGCCAAAGCTTTGGAAGCACTGAGAAAAGAACTTTTTTGTCTTGATGAGCAGAGGCATGAAACTACTTTCAAACTACTCATAATCATGTGGGAAGTTGAACTAGGGTGTTTCCATTAGGTTTGCACTAAATACTTTGGTGTAAAATTCAAATGTATAATACTTTTAATGTCAAAGCACTCTATTCTCTGAGAAATCTACTTTTTTGTCTTTATGTACAGAGGCATGAAACAACTTGCAGACATTTCAGAATCATGTGGGAAGTTAACCTAAGGTGTTTCCATTAGGTTTGCTGTAAGTACTTTGGTGTAAAATTGAAATGTATACTCTTTGTATTGTCAAAGCATTGTATGCACTGAGATAAGAACGTTTTTGTCTTGATGTCTAGAGGCATGAAACAACTTTCAGTCATCTCAGAATCATGTGGGAAGTTAACCTAAGGTGTTTCCATTAGGTTTGCACTAAGTACTTTGGTGTAAAATTGAAATGTATTCTATTTGTATTGCAAAGCTTTGGAAGCACTGAGAAAAGAACTTTTTGGTCTTGATGTATATAGGCATGAAACAACTTTCAAACTGCTCATAATCATGTGGGAAGTTAACCAAAGGTGTTTCCATTAGGTTTGCAGTAAGTACTTTGGTTTAAAATTGAAATGCATACTCTTTGTATTGTTAAAGCATTCTATGCACTGAGATAACAACTTTGTTGTCTTGATGTATAGATGCATGAAACAACTTTCAGTCATCTCAGAATCATGTGGGAAGTTAACCTAAGGTGTTCCCATTAGGTTTGCAGTAAGTACTTTGGTGTAAAATTGAAATGTATACTCTTTGTATTGTCAAAGCATTGTATGCACTGAGATAACAACTTTTTTGTCTTGATGTCTAGAGGCATGAAACAACTTTCAGTCATCTCAGAATCATGTGGGAAGTTAACCTAAGGTGTTTCCATTAGGTTTGCACTAAGTACTTTGGTGTAAAATTCAAATGTATAATACTTTTAATGTCAAAGCACTCTATTCTCTGAGAAATCAACATTTTTTGTCTTTATGTACAGAGGCATGAAACAACTTGCAGACATTTCAGAATCATGTGGGAAGTTAACCTAAGGTGTTTCAATTAGGTTTACAGTAAGTACTTTGGTGTAAAATTGAAATGTATACTCTTTGTATTGTCAAAGCATTGTATGCACTGAGATAACAACTTTGTTGTCTTGATCTATAGAGGCATGAAACACCTTTTAAACTGCTCATAATCATGTTGGAAGGTAACCAAAGGTGTTTGCATTAGGTTTGCAGTCAGGACTTTTCAGGACAATTGAAGTGTATACTACTGTTACATCAAAGCATTGTATGCACTGAGATAACAACTTTTTTGTCTTAATGTCTAAAGGCATGAAACTACTTTCAGTCATCTCAGAATCATGTGGGAAGTTAACCTAAGGTGTTTCCATTAGGTTTGCAGTAAGTTCTTTGGTGTAAAATTGAAATGTATACTATTTGTATTGTCAAAGCTTTGGAAGCACTGAGAAAAGAACTTTTTTGCCTTGACGAGCAGAGGCATGAAACTACTTTCAAACTACTCATAATCATGTGGGAAGTTGAACTAAGTTGTTTCGTTTAGGTTTGCAATGAGTACTTTGGTGTAAAATTCAAATGTATAATACTTTTAATGTCAAAGCACTCTATTCTCTGAGAAATCTACTTTTTTGTCTTTATGTACCGAAGCATGAAACAACTTGCAGACATTTCAGAATCATGAGGGAAGTTAACCTAAGGTGTTTCCATTAGGTTTGCAGTAAGCACTTTGGTGTAAAATTGAAATGTATACTCTTTGAATTTTCAAAGCGTTGTATGCACTGAGATAACAACTTTTTTGTCTTGATGAGCAGAGGCATGAAACTACTTTCAGTCATCTCAGAATCATGTGGGAAGTTAACCTAAGGTGTTTCCATTAGCTTTGCACTAAGTACTTTGGTGTAAAATTCAAATGTATAATACTTTTAATGTCAAAGCACTCTATTCTCTGAGAAATCAACTTTTTTGTCTTTATGTACAGAGGCATGAAACAACTTGCAGATATTTCAGAATCATGAGGGAAGTTAACCTAAGGTGTTTCCATTAGGTTTGCAGTAAGTACTTTGGTGTAAAATTGAAATGTATACTCTTTGTTTTGTCAAAGCATTGTATGCACTGAGATAACAACTTTTTTGTCTTGATGTCTAGAGGCATGAAACAACTTTCAGTCATCTCAGAATCATGTGGGAAGTTAACCTAAGGTGTTTCCATTAGGTTTGCAGTAAGTACTTTGGTGTAAAATTGAAATGTATACTCTTTGTATTGTCAAAGCATTGTATGCCCTGAGATAACAACTGAGTTGCCTTGATGTATAGAGGCATGAAACAACTTTCAGTCATCTCAGAATCATGTGGGAAGTTAACCTAAGGTGTTTCCATTAGGTTTGCAGTAAGTTTTTGGTGTAAAATTGAAATGTATACTATTTATATTGCCAAAGCTTTGGAAGCACTGAGAAAAGAACTTTTTTGTCTTGATGAGCAGAGGCATGAAACTACTTTCAAACTACTCATAATCATGTGGGAAGTTGAACTACGGTGTTTCCATTAGGTT
Source organism: Mobula birostris (assembly GCF_030028105.1). NCBI lineage: Eukaryota > Metazoa > Chordata > Chondrichthyes > Myliobatiformes > Myliobatidae > Mobula > Mobula birostris. The sequence continues at coordinate 232,770 of NW_027278298.1, forward strand.
TGCACTAAATACTTTGGTGTAAAATTCAAATGTATAATACTTTTAATGTCAAAGCACTCTATTCTCTGAGAAATCTACTTTTTTGTCTTTATGTACAGAGGCATGAAACAACTTGCAGACATTTCAGAATCATGTGGGAAGTTAACCTAAGGTGTTTCCATTAGGTTTGCTGTAAGTACTTTGGTGTAAAATTGAAATGTATACTCTTTGTATTGTCAAAGCATTGTATGCACTGAGATAAGAACGTTTTTGTCTTGATGTCTAGAGGCATGAAACAACTTTCAGTCATCTCAGAATCATGTGGGAAGTTAACCTAAGGTGTTTCCATTAGGTTTGCACTAAGTACTTTGGTGTAAAATTGAAATGTATTCTATTTGTATTGCAAAGCTTTGGAAGCACTGAGAAAAGAACTTTTTGGTCTTGATGTATATAGGCATGAAACAACTTTCAAACTGCTCATAATCATGTGGGAAGTTAACCAAAGGTGTTTCCATTAGGTTTGCAGTAAGTACTTTGGTTTAAAATTGAAATACATACTCTTTGTATTGTTAAAGCATTCTATGCACTGAGATAACAACTTTGTTGTCTTGATGTATAGAGGCATGAAACAACTTTCAGTCATCTCAGAATCATGTGGGAAGTTAACCTAAGGTGTTTCCATTAGGTTTGCAGTAAGTACTTTGGTGTAAAATTGAAATGTATACTCTTTGTATTGTCAAAGCATTGTATGCACTGAGATAACAACTTTTTTGTCTTGATGTCTAGAGGCATGAAACAACTTTCAGTCATCTCAGAATCATGTGGGAAGTTAACCTAAGGTGTTTCCATTAGGTTTGCACTAAGTACTTTGGTGTAAAATTCAAATGTATAATACTTTTAATGTCAAAGCACTCTATTCTCTGAGAAATCAACTTTTTTGTCTTTATGTACAGAGGCATGAAACAACTTGCAGACATTTCAGAATCATGTGGGAAGTTAACCTAAGGTGTTTCAATTAGGTTTACAGTAAGTACTTTGGTGTAAAATTGAAATGTATACTCTTTGTATTGTCAAAGCATTGTATGCACTGAGATATCAACTTTGTTGTCTTGATCTATAGAGGCATGAAACACCTTTTAAACTGCTCATAATCATGTTGGAAGGTAACCAAAGGTGTTTGCATTAGGTTTGCAGTCAGGACTTTTCAGGACAATTGAAGTGTATACTACTGTTACATCAAAGCATTGTATGCACTGAGATAACAACTTTTTTGTCTTAATGTCCAAAGGCATGAAACTACTTTCAGTCACCTCAGAATCATGTGGGAAGTTAACCTAAGGTGTTTCCATTAGGTTTGTGTAAGTTCTTTGGTGTAAAATTGAAATGTATACTATTTGTATTGTCAAAGCATTGGAAGCACTGAGAAAAGAACTTTTTTGTCTTGATGAGCAGAGGCATGAAACTACTTTCAAACTACTCATAATCATGTGGGAAGTTGAACTAAGGTGTTTTCATTAGGTTTACACTAAGTACTTTGGTGTAAAATTCAAATGTATAATACTTTTAATGTCAAAGCACTCTAATCTCTGAGAAATCAACTTTTTTCTCTTTATGTACAGAGGCATGAAACAACTTGCAGACATTTCAGAATCATGTGGGAAGTTAACCTAAGGTGTTTCCATTAGGTTTGCAGTAAGTACTTTGGTGTAAAATTGAAATGTATACTCTTTGTTTTGTCAAAGCATTGTATGCACTGAGATAACAACTTTTTTGTCTTGATGTCTAGAGGCATGAAACAACTTTCAGTCATCTCAGAATCATGTGGGAAGTTAACCTAAGGTGTTTCCATTAGGTTTGCGGTAAGTACTTTGGTGTAAAATTGAAATGTATACTCTTTGTATTGTCAAAGCATTGTATGCCCTGAGATAACAACTTTGTTGCCTTGATGTATAGAGGCATGAAACAACTTTCAGTCATCTCAGAATCATGTGGGAAGTTAACCTAAGGTGTTTCCATTAGGTTTGCAGTAAGTTCTTTGGTGTAAAATTGAAATGTATACTATTTATATTGCCAAAGCTTTGGAAGCACTGAGAAAAGAACTTTTTTGTCTTGATGAGCAGAGGCATGAAACTACTTTCAAACTACTCATAATCATGTGGGAAGTTGAACTAGGGTGTTTCCATTAGGTTTGCACTAAATACTTTGGTGTAAAATTCAAATGTATAATACTTTTAATGTCAAAGCACTCTATTCTCTGAGAAATCTACTTTTTTGTCTTTATGTACAGAGGCATGAAACAACTTGCAGACATTTCAGAATCATGTGGGAAGTTAACCTAAGGTGTTTCCATTAGGTTTGCTGTAAGTACTTTGGTGTAAAATTGAAATGTATACTCTTTGTATTGTCAAAGCATTGTATGCACTGAGATAAGAACGTTTTTGTCTTGATGTCTAGAGGCATGAAACAACTTTCAGTCATCTCAGAATCATGTGGGAAGTTAACCTAAGGTGTTTCCATTAGGTTTGCACTAAGTACTTTGGTGTAAAATTCAAATGTATAATACTTTTAATGTCAAAGCACTCTATTCTCTGAGAAATCAACATTTTTTGTCTTTATGTACAGAGGCATGAAACAACTTGCAGACATTTCAGAATCATGTGGGAAGTTAACCTAAGGTGTTTCAATTAGGTTTACAGTAAGTACTTTGGTGTAAAATTGAAATGTATACTCTTTGTATTGTCAAAGCATTGTATGCACTGAGATAACAACTTTGTTGTCTTGATCTATAGAGGCATGAAACACCTTTTAAACTGCTCATAATCATGTTGGAAGGTAACCAAAGGTGTTTGCATTAGGTTTGCAGTCAGGACTTTTCAGGACAATTGAAGTGTATACTACTGTTACATCAAAGCATTGTATGCACTGAGATAACAACTTTTTTGTCTTAATGTCTAAAGGCATGAAACTACTTTCAGTCACCTCAGAATCATGTGGGAAGTTAACCTAAGGTGTTTGCATTAGGTTTGTGTAAGTTCTTTGGTGTAAAATTGAAATGTATACTATTTGTATTGTCAAAGCATTGGAAGCACTGAGAAAAGAACTTTTTTGTCTTGATGAGCAGAGGCATGAAACTACTTTCAAACTACTCATAATCATGTGGGAAGTTGAACTAAGGTGTTTTCATTAGGTTTACACTAAGTACTTTGGTGTAAAATTCAAATGTATAATACTTTTAATGTCAAAGCACTCTAATCTCTGAGAAATCAACTTTTTTCTCTTTATGTACAGAGGCATGAAACAACTTGCAGACATTTCAGAATCATGTGGGAAGTTAACCTAAGGTGTTTCCATTAGGTTTGCAGTAACTTCTTTGGTGTAAAATTGAAATGTATACTCTTTGTATTGTCAAAGCATTGTATGCACTGAGATAACAACTTTTTTGTCTTGATGTCTAGAGGCATGAAACAACTTTCAGTCATCTCAGAATCATGTGGGAAGTTAACCTAAGGTGTTTCCATTAGGTTTGCACTAAGTTCTTTGGTGTAAAATTGAAATGTATACTATTTGTATTGTCAAAGCTTTGGAAGCACTGAGAAAAGAACTTTTTTGCCTTGACGAGCAGAGGCATGAAACTACTTTCAAACTACTCATAATCATGTGGGAAGTTGAACTAAGTTGTTTCGTTTAGGTTTGCACTGAGTACTTTGGTGTAAAATTCAAATGTATAATACTTTTAATGTCAAAGCACTCTATTCTCTGAGAAATCTACTTTTTTCTCTTTATGTACAGAGGCATGAAACAACTTGCAGACATTTCAGAATCATGAGGCAAGTTAACCTAAGGTGTTTCCATTAGCTTTGCAGTAAGCACTTTGGTGTAAAATTGAAATGTATACTCTTTGTATTTTCAAAGCGTTGTATGCACTGAGATAACAACTTTTTTGTCTTGATGTCTAGAGGCATGAAACAACTTTCAGTCATCTCAGAATCATGTGGGAAGTTAACCTGAGGTGTTTCCATTAGGTTTGCACTAAGTACTTTGGTGTAAAATTGAAATGTATACTATTTGTATTGCAAAGCTTTGGAAGCACTGAGAAAAGAACTTTTTGGTCTTGATGTATATAGGCATGAAACAACTTTCAAACTGCTCATAATCATGTGGGAAGTTAACCAAAGGTGTTTCCATTAGGTTTGCAGTAAGTACTTTGGTTTAAGATTGAAATGCATACTCTTTGTATTGTCAAAGCATTGTATGCACTGAGATAACAACTTTGTTGTCTTGATGTATAGAGGCATGAAACAACTTTCAGTCATCTCAGAATCATGTGGGAAGTTAACCTAAGGTGTTTCCATTAGGTTTGCAGTAAGTTCTTTGGTGTAAAATTGAAATGTATACTATTTATATTGTCAAAACATTGGAATCACTGAGAAAACAACTTTTTTGTCTTGATGAGCAGAGGCATGAAACTACTTTCAGTCATCTCAGAATCATGTGGGAAGTTAACCGAAGGTGTTTCCATTAGGTTTGCACTAAGTACTTTGGTGTAAAATTCAAATGTATAATACTTTTAATGTCAAAGCACTCTATTCTCTGAGAAATCAACTTTTTTGTCTTTATGTACAAAGGCATGAAACAACTTGCAGACATTTCAGAATCATGTGGGAAGTTAACCTAAGGTGTTTCCATTAGGTTTGCAGTAAGTACTTTGGTGTAAAATTGAAATGTATACTCTTTGTATTGTCAAAGCATTGTATGCACTGAGATAACAACTTTTTTGTCTTGATGTCTAGAGGCATGAAACAACTTTCAGTCATCTCAGAATCATGTGGGAAGTTAACCTAAGGTGTTTCCATTAGGTTTGCACTAAGTACTTTGGTGTAAAATTGAAGTGTATACTATTTGTATTGTCAAAGCATTGTATGCACTGAGATAACAACTTTGTTGTCTTGATCTATAGAGGCATGAAACACCTTTCAAACTGCTCATAATCATGTTGGAAGGTAACCACAGGTGTTTGCATTAGGTTTGCAGTCAGGACTTTTCAGGACAATTGAAGTGTATACTACTGTTACATCAAAGCATTGTATGCACTGAGATAACTCTTTTTTGTCTTAATGTCTAAAGGCATGAAACAACTTTCAGTCATCTCAGAATCATGTGGGAAGTTAACCTAAGGTGTTTCCATTAGGTTTGCAGTAAGTTCTTTGGTGTAAAATTGAAATGTATACTATTTGTTTTGTGAAAGCATTGGAAGCACTGAGAAAAGAACTTTTTTGTCTTGATGTATATAGGCATGAAACAACTTTCAAACTGCTCATAATCATGTGGGAAGCTAACCAAAGGTGTTTCCATTAGGTTTGCAGAAAGAACTTTCGTTTAAAATTGAAATGCATACTCTTTGTATTGTCAAAGCACTGGAGGCATGAAACAACTTTCACTCATCTCAGAATCATGTGGGAAGTTAACCTGAGGTGTTTCCATTAGGTTTGCACTAAGTACTTTGGTGTAAAATTGAAATGTATACTATTTGTACTGACAAAGCATTGTATGCACTGAGATAACAACTTTGTTGTCTTGATGTATAGAGGCATGAAAAAACTTTCAAACTGCTCATAATCATGAGGGAAGTTAACCAAAGTGTTTCCATTAGGTTTGCAGTCAGGACTTTTCATTACAATTTAAGTGTATACTACTGTTACGTCAAAGCATTGTATGCACTGAGATAACAACTTTTTTGTCTTAATGTCTAAAGGCATGAAACAACTTTCAGTCATCTCAGAATCATGTGGGAAGTTAACCTAAGGTGTTTCCATTAGGTTTGCACTAAGTACTTTGGTGTAAAATTGAAGTGTATACTATTTGCATTGTCAAAGCATTGTATGCACTGAGATAACAACTTTGTTGTCTTGATGAAAAGAGGCATGAAACACCTTTCAAACTGCTCATAATCATGTTGGAAGGTAACCAAAGGTGTTTGCATTAGGTTTGCAGTCAGGACTTTTCAGGACAATTGAAGTGTATACTACTGTTACATCAAAGCATTGTATGCACTGAGATAACAACTTTTTTGTCTTAATGTCTAGAGGCATGAAACAACTTTCAGTCTTCTCAGAATCATGTGGGAAGTTAACCTAAGGTGTTTCCTTTAGGTTTGCACTAAGTACTTTGGTGTAAAATTGAAATGTATACTATTTGTATTGTCAAAGCTTTGGAAGCACTGAGAAAAGAACTTTTTTGTCTTGACGAGCAGAGGCATGAAACTACTTTCAAACTACTCATAATCATGTGGGAAGTTGAACTAAGTTGTTTCGTTTAGGTTTGCACTGAGTACTTTGGTGTAAAATTCAAATGTATAATACTTTTAATGTCAAAGCACTCTATTCTCTGAGAAATCTACTTTTTTGTCTTTATGTACAGAGGCATGAAACAACTTGCAGACATTTCAAAATCATGAGGGAAGTTAACCTAAGGTGTTTCCATTAGGTTTGCAGTAAGCACTTTGGTGTAAAATTGAAATGTATACTCTTTGTATTTTCAAAGCGTTGTATGCACTGAGATAACAACTTTTTTGTCTTAATGTCTAAAGGTATGAAACAACTTTCAGTCATCTCAGAATCATGTGGGAAGTTAACCTAAGGTGTTTCCATTAGGTTTGCAGTAAGTTCTTTGGTGTAAAATTGAAATGTATACTATTTATATTGTCAAAGCATTGGAAGCACTGAGAAAAGAACTTTTTTCTCTTGATGAGCAGAGGCATGAAACAACTTTCAGTCATCTCAGAATCATGTGGGAAGTTAACCTAAGGTGTTTCCATTAGGTTTGCACTAAGTACTTTGGTGTAAAATTCAAATGTGTAATACTTTTAATGTCAAAGCACTCTATCCTCTGAGAAATCAAGTTTTTTGTCTTTATGTACAGAGGCATGAAACAACTTGCAGACATTTCAGAATCATGTGGGAAGTTAACCTAAGGTGTTTCCATTAGGTTTGCAGTAAGTACTTTGGTGTAAAATTGAAAAGTATACTCTTTGTATTGTCAAAGCATTGTATGCACTGAGATAACAACCTTTTTGTCTTGATGTCTAGAGGCATGAAACAACTTTCAGTCATCTCAGAATCATGTGGGAAGTTAACCTAAGGTGTTTCCATTAGGTTTGCAGTAAGTTCTTTGGTGTAAAATTGAAATCTATACTATTTGTATTGTCAAAACATTGGAAGCACTGAGAAAAGAACTTTTTTGTCTTGACGAGCAGAGGCATAAAACTACTTTCAAACTACTCATAATCATGTGGGAAGTTGAACTAAGTTGTTTCGTTTAGGTTTGCACTGAGTACTTTGGTGTAAAATTCAAATGTATAATACTTTTAATGTCAAAGCACTCTATTCTCTGAGAAATCTACTTTTTTGTCTTTATGTACAGAGGCATGAAACAACTTGCAGACATTTCAGAATCATGAGGGAAGTTAACCTAAGGTGTTTCCATTAGGTTTGCAGTAAGCACTTTGGTGTAAAATTGAAATGTATACTCTTTGTATTTTCAAAGCGTTGTATGCACTGAGATAACAACTTTTTTGTCTTCATGTCTAGAGGCATGAAACAACTTTCAGTCATCTCAGAATCATGTGGGAAGTTAACCTGAGGTGTTTCCATTAGGTTTGCACTAAGTACTTTGGTGTAAAATTGAAATGTATACTATTTGTACTGACAAAGCATTGTATGCACTGAGATAACAACTTTGTTGTCTTGATCTATAGAGGCATGAAAAAACTTTCAAACTGCTCATAATCATGAGGGAACTAACCAAAGGTGTTTCCATTAGGTTTGCAGTCAGGACTTTTCAGTACAATTTAAGTGTATACTACTGTTACGTCAAAGCATTGTATGCACTGAGATAACAACTTTTTTGTCTTAATGTCTAAAGGCATGAAACAACTTTCAGTCATCTCAGAATCATGTGGGAAGTTAACCTAAGGTGTTTCCATTCGGTTTGCACTAAGTACTTTGGTGTAAAATTCAAATGTATAATACTTTTAATGTCAAAGCACTCTAATCTCTGAGAAATCAACTTTTTTGTCTTTATGTACAGAGGCATGAAACAACTTTCAGTCATCTCAGAATCATGTGGGAAGTTAACCTAAGGTGTTTCCATTAGGTTTGCAGTAAGTTCTTTGGTGTAAATTTGAAATATATACTATTTGTACTGACATAGCATTGTATGCACTGAGATAACAACTTTGTTGTCTTGATGTATAGAGGCATGAAAAAACTTTCAAGCTGCTCATAATCATGAGGGAAGTTAACCAAAGGTGTTTACATTAGGTTTGCAGTCAGGACTTTTCAGTACAATTGAAGTGTATACTACTGTTACATCAAAGCATTGTATGCACTGAGATAACAACTTTTTTGTCTTAATGTCTAAAGGCATGAAACAACTTTCAGTCATCTCAGAATCATGTGGGAAGTTAACCTAAGGTGTTTCCATTAGGTTTGCAGTAAGTTCTTTGGTGTAAAATTGAAATGTATACTATTTATATTGTCAAAGCATTGGAAGCACTGAGAAAAGAACTTTTTTGTCTTGATGAGCAGAGGCATGAAACTACTTTCAAACTACTCATAATCATGTGGGAAGTTGAACTAAGGTGTTTCCATTAGGTTTGCACTAAGTACTTTGGTGTAAAATTGAAATGTATACTATTTGTATTGTCAAAGCTTTGGAAGCACTGAGAAAAGAACTTTTTTGTCTTGACGAGCAGAGGCATGAAACTACTTTCAAACTACTCATAATTATGTGGGAAGTTGAACCAAGTTGTTTCGTTTAGGTTTGCACTGAGTACTCTGGTGTAAAATTCAAATGTATAATACTTTTAATGTCAAAGCACTCTATTCTCTGAGAAATCTACTTTTTTGTCTTTATGTACAGAGGCATGAAACAACTTGCAGACATTTCAGAATCATGTGTGAAGTTAACCTAAGGTGTTTCCTTTAGGTTTGCAGTAAGTACTTTGGTGTAAAATTGAAATGTATACTCTTTGTATTGTCAAAGCATTATATGCACTGAGATAACAACTTTTTTGTCTTGATGTCTAGAGGCATGAAACAACTTTCAGTCATCTCAGAATCATGTGGGAAGTTAACCTAAGGTGTTTCCATTAGGTTTGCACTAAGTACTTTGGTGTAAAATTCAAATGTATAATACTTTTAATGTCAAAGCACTCTATTCTCTGAGAAATCAACTTTTTTGTCTTTATCTACAGAGGCATGAAACAACTTGCAGACATTTCAGAATCATGTGGGAAGTTAACCTAAGGTGTTTCCATTAGGTTTGCAGTAAGTACTTTGGTGTAAAATTGAAATGTATACTCTGTGTATTGTCAAAGCATTGTATGCACTGAGATAACAACCTTTTTGTCTTGATGTCTAGAGGCATGAAACAACTTTCAGTCATCTCAGAATCATGTGGGAAGTTAACCTAAGGTGTTTCCATTAGGTTTGCAGTAAGTTCTTTGGTGTAAAATTGAAATCTATACTATTTGTATTGTCAAAGCATTGGAAGCACTGAGAAAAGAACTTTTTTGTCTTGACGAGCTGAGGCATGAAACTACTTTCAAACTACTGATGATCATGTGGGAAGTTGAACTAAGGTGTTTCCATTAGGTTTGCACTAAGTACTTTGGTGTAAAATTCAAATGTATAATACTTTTAATGTCAAAGCACTCTAATCTCTGAGAAATCAACTTTTTTGTCTTTATGTACAGAGGCATGAAACAACTTGCAGACATTTCAGAATCATGTGGGAAGTTAGCCTAAGGTGTTTCCATTAGGTTTGCAGTAAGTACTTTGGTGTAAAATTGAAATGTATACTCTTTGTATTGTCAAAGCATTGTATGCACTGAGATAACAACTTTGTTGTCTTGATGTATAGAGGCATGAAACACCTTTCAAACTGCTCATAATCATGTTGGAAGGTAACCAAAGGTGTTTGCATTAGGTTTGCAGTCAGGACTTTTCAGGACAATTGAAGTGTATACTACTGTTACATCAAAGCATTGTATGCACTGAGATAAGAACTTTTTTGTCTTAATGTCTAGAGGCATGAAACAACTTTCAGTCATCTCAGAATCATGTGGGAAGTTAACCTAAGTTGTTTCCTTTAGGTTTGCACTAAGTACTTTGGTGTAAAATTGAAATGTATACTATTTGTATTGTCAAAGCTTTGGAAGCACTGAGAAAAGAACTTTTTTGTCTTGACGAGCAGAGGCATGAAACTACTTTCAAACTACTCATAATCATGTGGGAAGTTGAACTAAGTTGTTTCGTTTAGGTTTGCACTGAGTACTTTGGTGTAAAATTCAAATGTATAATACTTTTAATGTCAAAGCACTCTATTCTCTGAGAAATCTACTTTTTTGTCTTTATGTACAGAGGCATGAAACAACTTGCAGACATTTCAAAATCATGAGGGAAGTTAACCTAAGGTGTTTCCATTAGGTTTCCAGTAAGCACTTTGGTGTAAAATTGAAATGTATACTCTTTGTATTTTCAAAGCGTTGTATGCACTGAGATAACAACTTTTTTGTCTTAATGTCTAAAGGTATGAAACAACTTTCAGTCATCTCAGAATCATGTGGGAAGTTAACCTAAGGTGTTTCCATTAGGTTTGCAGTAAGTTCTTTGGTGTAAAATTGAAATGTATACTATTTATATTGTCAAAGCATTGGAAGCACTGAGAAAAGAACTTTTTTCTCTTGATGAGCAGAGGCATGAAACAACTTTCAGTCATCTCAGAATCATGTGGGAAGTTAACCTAAGGTGTTTCCATTAGGTTTGCACTAAGTACTTTGGTGTAAAATTCAAATGTGTAATACTTTTAATGTCAAAGCACTCTATCCTCTGAGAAATCAAGTTTTTTGTCTTTATGTACAGAGGCATGAAACAACTTGCAGACATTTCAGAATCATGTGGTAAGTTAACCTAAGGTGTTTCCATTAGGTTTGCAGTAAGTACTTTGGTGTAAAATTGAAAAGTATACTCTTTGTATTGTCAAAGCATTGTATGCACTGAGATAACAACCTTTTTGTCTTGATGTCTAGAGGCATGAAACAACTTTCAGTCATCTCAGAATCATGTGGGAAGTTAACCTAAGGTGTTTCCATTAGGTTTGCAGTAAGTTCTTTGGTGTAAAATTGAAATCTATACTATTTGTATTGTCAAAACATTGGAAGCACTGAGAAAAGAACTTTTTTGTCTTGACGAGCAGAGGCATGAAACTACTTTCAAACTACTCATAATCATGTGGGAAGTTGAACTAAGTTGTTTCGTTTAGGTTTGCACTGAGTACTTTGGTGTAAAATTCAAATGTATAATACTTTTAATGTCAAAGCACTCTATTCTCTGAGAAATCTACTTTTTTGTCTTTATGTACAGAGGCATGAAACAACTTGCAGACATTTCAGAATCATGAGGGAAGTTAACCTAAGGTGTTTCCATTAGGTTTGCAGTAAGCACTTTGGTGTAAAATTGAAATGTATACTCTTTGTATTTTCAAAGCGTTGTATGCACTGAGATAACAACTTTTTTGTCTTCATGTCTAGAGGCATGAAACAACTTTCAGTCATCTCAGAATCATGTGGGAAGTTAACCTGAGGTGTTTCCATTAGGTTTGCACTAAGTACTTTGGTGTAAAATTGAAATGTATACTATTTGTACTGACAAAGCATTGTATGCACTGAGATAACAACTTTGTTGTCTTGATCTATAGAGGCATGAAAAAACTTTCAAACTGCTCATAATCATGAGGGAACTAACCAAAGGTGTTTCCATTAGGTTTGCAGTCAGGACTTTTCAGTACAATTTAAGTGTATACTACTGTTACGTCAAAGCATTGTATGCACTGAGATAACAACTTTTTTGTCTTAATGTCTAAAGGCATGAAACAACTTTCAGTCATCTCAGAATCATGTGGGAAGTTAACCTAAGGTGTTTCCATTCGGTTTGCACTAAGTACTTTGGTGTAAAATTCAAATGTATAATACTTTTAATGTCAAAGCACTCTAATCTCTGAGAAATCAACTTTTTTGTCTTTATGTACAGAGGCATGAAACAACTTTCAGTCATCTCAGAATCATGTGGGAAGTTAACCTAAGGTGTTTCCATTAGGTTTGCAGTAAGTTCTTTGGTGTAAATTTGAAATATATACTATTTGTACTGACATAGCATTGTATGCACTGAGATAACAACTTTGTTGTCTTGATGTATAGAGGCATGAAAAAACTTTCAAACTGCTCATAATCATGTTGGAAGGTAACCACAGGTGTTTGCATTAGGTTTGCAGTCAGGACTTTTCAGGACAATTGAAGTGTATACTACTGTTACATCAAAGCATTGTATGCACTGAGATAACTCTTTTTTGTCTTAATGTCTAAAGGCATGAAACAACTTTCAGTCATCTCAGAATCATGTGGGAAGTTAACCTAAGGTGTTTCCATTAGGTTTGCAGTAAGTTCTTTGGTGTAAAATTGAAATGTATACTATTTGTTTTGTGAAAGCATTGGAAGCACTGAGAAAAGAACTTTTTTGTCTTGATGTATATAGGCATGAAACAACTTTCAAACTGCTCATAATCATGTGGGAAGCTAACCAAAGGTGTTTCCATTAGGTTTGCAGAAAGAACTTTTGTTTAAAATTGAAATGCATACTCTTTGTATTGTCAAAGCACTGGAGGCATGAAACAACTTTCACTCATCTCAGAATCATGTGGGAAGTTAACCTGAGGTGTTTCCATTAGGTTTGCACTAAGTACTTTGGTGTAAAATTGAAATGTATACTATTTGTACTGACAAAGCATTGTATGCACTGAGATAACAACTTTGTTGTCTTGATGTATAGAGGCATGAAAAAACTTTCAAACTGCTCATAATCATGAGGGAAGTTAACCAAAGTGTTTCCATTAGGTTTGCAGTCAGGACTTTTCATTACAATTTAAGTGTATACTACTGTTACGTCAAAGCATTGTATGCACTGAGATAACAACTTTTTTGTCTTAATGTCTAAAGGCATGAAACAACTTTCAGTCATCTCAGAATCATGTGGGAAGTTAACCTAAGGTGTTTCCATTAGGTTTGCACTAAGTACTTTGGTGTAAAATTGAAGTGTATACTATTTGCATTGTCAAAGCATTGTATGCACTGAGATAACAACTTTGTTGTCTTGATGAAAAGAGGCATGAAACACCTTTCAAACTGCTCATAATCATGTTGGAAGGTAACCAAAGGTGTTTGCATTAGGTTTGCAGTCAGGACTTTTCAGGACAATTGAAGTGTATACTACTGTTACATCAAAGCATTGTATGCACTGAGATAACAACTTTTTTGTCTTAATGTCTAGAGGCATGAAACAACTTTCAGTCTTCTCAGAATCATGTGGGAAGTTAACCTAAGGTGTTTCCTTTAGGTTTGCACTAAGTACTTTGGTGTAAAATTGAAATGTATACTATTTGTATTGTCAAAGCTTTGGAAGCACTGAGAAAAGAACTTTTTTGTCTTGACGAGCAGAGGCATGAAACTACTTTCAAACTACTCATAATCATGTGGGAAGTTGAACTAAGTTGTTTCGTTTAGGTTTGCACTGAGTACTTTGGTGTAAAATTCAAATGTATAATACTTTTAATGTCAAAGCACTCTATTCTCTGAGAAATCTACTTTTTTGTCTTTATGTACAGAGGCATGAAACAACTTGCAGACATTTCAAAATCATGAGGGAAGTTAACCTAAGGTGTTTCCATTAGGTTTGCAGTAAGCACTTTGGTGTAAAATTGAAATGTATACTCTTTGTATTTTCAAAGCGTTGTATGCACTGAGATAACAACTTTTTTGTCTTAATGTCTAAAGGTATGAAACAACTTTCAGTCATCTCAGAATCATGTGGGAAGTTAACCTAAGGTGTTTCCATTAGGTTTGCAGTAAGTTCTTTGGTGTAAAATTGAAATGTATACTATTTATATTGTCAAAGCATTGGAAGCACTGAGAAAAGAACTTTTTTCTCTTGATGAGCAGAGGCATGAAACAACTTTCAGTCATCTCAGAATCATGTGGGAAGTTAACCTAAGGTGTTTCCATTAGGTTTGCACTAAGTACTTTGGTGTAAAATTCAAATGTGTAATACTTTTAATGTCAAAGCACTCTATCCTCTGAGAAATCAAGTTTTTTGTCTTTATGTACAGAGGCATGAAACAACTTGCAGACATTTCAGAATCATGTGGGAAGTTAACCTAAGGTGTTTCCATTAGGTTTGCAGTAAGTACTTTGGTGTAAAATTGAAAAGTATACTCTTTGTATTGTCAAAGCATTGTATGCACTGAGATAACAACCTTTTTGTCTTGATGTCTAGAGGCATGAAACAACTTTCAGTCATCTCAGAATCATGTGGGAAGTTAACCTAAGGTGTTTCCATTAGGTTTGCAGTAAGTTCTTTGGTGTAAAATTGAAATCTATACTATTTGTATTGTCAAAACATTGGAAGCACTGAGAAAAGAACTTTTTTGTCTTGACGAGCAGAGGCATGAAACTACTTTCAAACTACTCATAATCATGTGGGAAGTTGAACTAAGTTGTTTCGTTTAGGTTTGCACTGAGTACTTTGGTGTAAAATTCAAATGTATAATACTTTTAATGTCAAAGCACTCTATTCTCTGAGAAATCTACTTTTTTGTCTTTATGTACAGAGGCATGAAACAACTTGCAGACATTTCAGAATCATGAGGGAAGTTAACCTAAGGTGTTTCCATTAGGTTTGCAGTAAGCACTTTGGTGTAAAATTGAAATGTATACTCTTTGTATTTTCAAAGCGTTGTATGCACTGAGATAACAACTTTTTTGTCTTCATGTCTAGAGGCATGAAACAACTTTCAGTCATCTCAGAATCATGTGGGAAGTTAACCTGAGGTGTTTCCATTAGGTTTGCACTAAGTACTTTGGTGTAAAATTGAAATGTATACTATTTGTACTGACAAAGCATTGTATGCACTGAGATAACAACTTTGTTGTCTTGATCTATAGAGGCATGAAAAAACTTTCAAACTGCTCATAATCATGAGGGAACTAACCAAAGGTGTTTCCATTAGGTTTGCAGTCAGGACTTTTCAGTACAATTTAAGTGTATACTACTGTTACGTCAAAGCATTGTATGCACTGAGATAACAACTTTTTTGTCTTAATGTCTAAAGGCATGAAACAACTTTCAGTCATCTCAGAATCATGTGGGAAGTTAACCTAAGGTGTTTCCATTCGGTTTGCACTAAGTACTTTGGTGTAAAATTCAAATGTATAATACTTTTAATGTCAAAGCACTCTAATCTCTGAGAAATCAACTTTTTTGTCTTTATGTACAGAGGCATGAAACAACTTTCAGTCATCTCAGAATCATGTGGGAAGTTAACCTAAGGTGTTTCCATTAGGTTTGCAGTAAGTTCTTTGGTGTAAATTTGAAATATATACTATTTGTACTGACATAGCATTGTATGCACTGAGATAACAACTTTGTTGTCTTGATGTATAGAGGCATGAAAAAACTTTCAAGCTGCTCATAATCATGAGGGAAGTTAACCAAAGGTGTTTACATTAGGTTTGCAGTCAGGACTTTTCAGTACAATTGAAGTGTATACTACTGTTACATCAAAGCATTGTATGCACTGAGATAACATCTTTTTTGTCTTAATGTCTAAAGGCATGAAACAACTTTCAGTCATCTCAGAATCATGTGGGAAGTTAACCTAAGGTGTTTCCATTAGGTTTGCAGTAAGTTCTTTGGTGTAAAATTGAAATGTATACTATTTATATTGTCAAAGCATTGGAAGCACTGAGAAAAGAACTTTTTTGTCTTGATGAGCAGAGGCATGAAACTACTTTCAAACTACTCATAATCATGTGGGAAGTTGAACTAAGGTGTTTCCATTAGGTTTGCACTAAGTACTTTGGTGTAAAATTGAAATGTATACTATTTGTATTGTCAAAGCTTTGGAAGCACTGAGAAAAGAACTTTTTTGTCTTGACGAGCAGAGGCATGAAACTACTTTCAAACTACTCATAATTATGTGGGAAGTTGAACCAAGTTGTTTCGTTTAGGTTTGCACTGAGTACTCTGGTGTAAAATTCAAATGTATAATACTTTTAATGTCAAAGCACTCTATTCTCTGAGAAATCTACTTTTTTGTCTTTATGTACAGAGGCATGAAACAACTTGCAGACATTTCAGAATCATGTGTGAAGTTAACCTAAGGTGTTTCCTTTAGGTTTGCAGTAAGTACTTTGGTGTAAAATTGAAATGTATACTCTTTGTATTGTCAAAGCATTATATGCACTGAGATAACAACTTTTTTGTCTTGATGTCTAGAGGCATGAAACAACTTTCAGTCATCTCAGAATCATGTGGGAAGTTAACCTAAGGTGTTTCCATTAGGTTTGCACTAAGTACTTTGGTGTAAAATTCAAATGTATAATACTTTTAATGTCAAAGCACTCTATTCTCTGAGAAATCAACTTTTTTGTCTTTATCTACAGAGGCATGAAACAACTTGCAGACATTTCAGAATCATGTGGGAAGTTAACCTAAGGTGTTTCCATTAGGTTTGCAGTAAGTACTTTGGTGTAAAATTGAAATGTATACTCTGTGTATTGTCAAAGCATTGTATGCACTGAGATAACAACCTTTTTGTCTTGATGTCTAGAGGCATGAAACAACTTTCAGTCATCTCAGAATCATGTGGGAAGTTAACCTAAGGTGTTTCCATTAGGTTTGCAGTAAGTTCTTTGGTGTAAAATTGAAATCTATACTATTTGTATTGTCAAAGCATTGGAAGCACTGAGAAAAGAACTTTTTTGTCTTGACGAGCTGAGGCATGAAACTACTTTCAAACTACTGATGATCATGTGGGAAGTTGAACTAAGGTGTTTCCATTAGGTTTGCACTAAGTACTTTGGTGTAAAATTCAAATGTATAATACTTTTAATGTCAAAGCACTCTAATCTCTGAGAAATCAACTTTTTTGTCTTTATGTACAGAGGCATGAAACAACTTGCAGACATTTCAGAATCATGTGGGAAGTTAGCCTAAGGTGTTTCCATTAGGTTTGCAGTAAGTACTTTGGTGTAAAATTGAAATGTATACTCTTTGTATTGTCAAAGCATTGTATGCACTGAGATAACAACTTTGTTGTCTTGATGTATAGAGGCATGAAACACCTTTCAAACTGCTCATAATCATGTTGGAAGGTAACCAAAGGTGTTTGCATTAGGTTTGCAGTCAGGACTTTTCAGGACAATTGAAGTGTATACTACTGTTACATCAAAGCATTGTATGCACTGAGATAAGAACTTTTTTGTCTTAATGTCTAGAGGCATGAAACAACTTTCAGTCATCTCAGAATCATGTGGGAAGTTAACCTAAGTTGTTTCCTTTAGGTTTGCACTAAGTACTTTGGTGTAAAATTGAAATGTATACTATTTGTATTGTCAAAGCTTTGGAAGCACTGAGAAAAGAACTTTTTTGTCTTGACGAGCAGAGGCATGAAACTACTTTCAAACTACTCATAATCATGTGGGAAGTTGAACTAAGTTGTTTCGTTTAGGTTTGCACTGAGTACTTTGGTGTAAAATTCAAATGTATAATACTTTTAATGTCAAAGCACTCTATTCTCTGAGAAATCTACTTTTTTGTCTTTATGTACAGAGGCATGAAACAACTTGCAGACATTTCAGAATCATGTGTGAAGTTAACCTAAGGTGTTTCCTTTAGGTTTGCAGTAAGTACTTTGGTGTAAAATTGAAATGTATACTCTTTGTATTGTCAAAGCATTATATGCACTGAGATAACAACTTTTTTGTCTTGATGTCTAGAGGCATGAAACAACTTTCAGTCATCTCAGAATCATGTGGGAAGTTAACCTAAGGTGTTTCCATTAGGTTTGCACTAAGTACTTTGGTGTAAAATTCAAATGTATAATACTTTTAATGTCAAAGCACTCTATTCTCTGAGAAATCAACTTTTTTGTCTTTATCTACAGAGGCATGAAACAACTTGCAGACATTTCAGAATCATGTGGGAAGTTAACCTAAGGTGTTTCCATTAGGTTTGCAGTAAGTACTTTGGTGTAAAATTGAAATGTATACTCTGTGTATTGTCAAAGCATTGTATGCACTGAGATAACAACCTTTTTGTCTTGATGTCTAGAGGCATGAAACAACTTTCAGTCATCTCAGAATCATGTGGGAAGTTAACCTAAGGTGTTTCCATTAGGTTTGCAGTAAGTTCTTTGGTGTAAAATTGAAATCTATACTATTTGTATTGTCAAAGCATTGGAAGCACTGAGAAAAGAACTTTTTTGTCTTGACGAGCTGAGGCATGAAACTACTTTCAAACTACTGATGATCATGTGGGAAGTTGAACTAAGGTGTTTCCATTAGGTTTGCACTAAGTACTTTGGTGTAAAATTCAAATGTATAATACTTTTAATGTCAAAGCACTCTAATCTCTGAGAAATCAACTTTTTTGTCTTTATGTACAGAGGCATGAAACAACTTGCAGACATTTCAGAATCATGTGGGAAGTTAGCCTAAGGTGTTTCCATTAGGTTTGCAGTAAGTACTTTGGTGTAAAATTGAAATGTATACTCTTTGTATTGTCAAAGCATTGTATGCACTGAGATAACAACTTTGTTGTCTTGATGTATAGAGGCATGAAACACCTTTCAAACTGCTCATAATCATGTTGGAAGGTAACCAAAGGTGTTTGCATTAGGTTTGCAGTCAGGACTTTTCAGGACAATTGAAGTGTATACTACTGTTACATCAAAGCATTGTATGCACTGAGATAAGAACTTTTTTGTCTTAATGTCTAGAGGCATGAAACAACTTTCAGTCATCTCAGAATCATGTGGGAAGTTAACCTAAGGTGTTTCCTTTAGGTTTGCACTAAGTACTTTGGTGTAAAATTGAAATGTATACTATTTGTATTGTCAAAGCTTTGGAAGCACTGAGAAAAGAACTTTTTTGTCTTGACGAGCAGAGGCATGAAACTACTTTCAAACTACTCATAATCATGTGGGAAGTTGAACTAAGTTGTTTCGTTTAGGTTTGCACTGAGTACTTTGGTGTAAAATTCAAATGTATAATACTTTTAATGTCAAAGCACTCTATTCTCTGAGAAATCTACTTTTTTGTCTTTATGTACAGAGGCATGAAACAACTTGCAGACATTTCAGAATCATGAGGGAAGTTAACCTAAGGTGTTTCCATTAGGTTTGCAGTAAGCACTTTGGTGTAAAATTGAAATGTATACTCTTTGTATTTTCAAAGCGTTGTATGCACTGAGATAACAACTTTTTTGTCTTAATGTCTAAAGGTATGAAACAACTTTCAGTCATCTCAGAATCATGTGGGAAGTTAACCTAAGGTGTTTCCATTAGGTTTGCAGTAAGTTCTTTGGTGTAAAATTGAAATGTATACTATTTATATTGTCAAAGCATTGGAAGCACTGAGAAAAGAACTTTTTTGTCTTGATGAGCAGAGGCAAGAAACTATTTTCAAACTACTCATAATCATGTGGGAAGTTGAACTAGGGTGTTTCCATTAGGTTTGCACTAAGTACTTTGGTGTAAAATTCAAATGTATAATACTTTTAATGTCAAAGCACTCTAAACCCTGAGAAATCAACTTTTTTGTCTTTATGTGCAGACGCATGAAACAACCTGCAGACATCTCAGAATCATGTGGGAAGTTAACCTAAGGTGTTTCCATTAGGTTTGCACTAAGTACTTTGGTGTAAAATTCAAATGTGTAATACTTTTAATGTCAAAGCACTCTATTCTCTGAGAAATCAAGTTTTTTGTCTTTATGTACAGAGGCATGAAACAACTTGCAGACATTTCAGAATCATGTGGGAAGTTAACCTAAGGTGTTTCCATTAGGTTTGCAGTAAGTACTTTGGTGTAAAATTGAAAAGTATACTCTTTGTATTGTCAAAGCATTGTATGCACTGAGATAACAACCTTTTTGTCTTGATGTCTAGAGGCATGAAACAACTTTCAGTCATCTCAGAATCATGTGGGAAGTTAACCTAAGGTGTTTCCATTAGGTTTGCAGTAAGTTCTTTGGTGTAAAATTGAAATCTATACTATTTGTATTGTCAAAGCATTGGAAGCACTGAGAAAAGAACTTTTTTGTCTTGACGAGCAGAGGCATGAAACTACTTTCAAACTACTCATAATCATGTGGGAAGTTGAACTAAGTTGTTTCGTTTAGGTTTGCACTGAGTACTTTGGTGTAAAATTCAAATGTATAATACTTTTAATGTCAAAGCACTCTATTCTCTGAGAAATCTACTTTTTTGTCTTTATGTACAGAGGCATGAAACAACTTGCAGACATTTCAGAATCATGAGGGAAGTTAACCTAAGGTGTTTCCATTAGGTTTGCAGTAAGCACTTTGGTATAAAATTGAAATGTATACTCTTTGTATTTTCAAAGCGTTGTATGCACTGAGATAACAACTTTTTTGTCTTCATGTCTAGAGGCATGAAACAACTTTCAGTCATCTCAGAATCATGTGGGAAGTTAACCTGAGGTGTTTCCATTACGTTTGCACTAAGTACTTTGGTGGAAAATTGAAATGTATACTATTTGTACTGACAAAGCATTGTATGCACTGAGATAACAACTTTGTTGTCTTGATCTATAGAGGCATGAAAAAACTTTCAAACTGCTCATAATCATGAGGGAACTAACCAAAGGTGTTTCCATTAGGTTTGCAGTCAGGACTTTTCAGTACAATTTAAGTGTATACTACTGTTACGTCAAAGCATTGTATGCACTGAGAGAACAACTTTTTTGTCTTAATGTCTAAAGGCATGAAACAACTTTCAGTCATCTCAGAATCATGTGGGAAGTTAACCTAAGGTGTTTCCATTAGGTTTGCACTAAGTACTTTGGTGTAAAATTCAAATGTATAAGACTTTTAATGTCAAAGCACTCTAATCTCTGAGAAATCAACTTTTTTGTCTTTATGTACAGAGGCATGAAACAACTTGCAGACATTTCAGAATTATGTGGGAAGTTAGCCTAAGGTGTTTCCATTAGGTTTGCAGTAAGCACTTTTGTGTAAAATTGAAATGTATACTCTTTGTATTTTCAAAGCATTGTACGCACTGAGATAACAACTTTTTTGTCTTGATGTCTAGAGGCATGAAACAACTTTCAGTCATCTCAGAATCATGTGGGAAGTTAACCAAAGGTGTTTCCATTAGGTTTGCAGTCAGGACTTTTCAGTACAATTTAAGTGTATACTACTGTTACGTCAAAGCATTGTAGGCACTGAGATAAGAAATTTTTTGTCTTGATGTCTAAAGGCATGAAACAACTTTCAGTCAACTCAGAATCATGCGGGAAGTTAACCTAAGGTGTTTCCATTAGGTTTACAGTAAGTACTTTGGTGTAAAATTGAAATGTATACTATTTGTATTGTCAAAGCATTGGAAGCACTGAGAAAAGAACTTTTTTGTCTTGATTAGCAGAGGCATGAAACTACTATCAAACTACTCATAGTCATGTGGGAAGTTGATCTAAGGTGTTTCCATTAGGTTTGCACTACGTACTTTGGTGTAAAATTCAAATGTATCATACTTTTAATGTCAAAGCACACTTATCTCTGAGAAATCAACTTTTTTGTCTTTATGTACAGAGGTATGAAACAACTTGCAGACATTTCAGAATCATGTGGGAAGTTAACCTAAGCTGTTTCCATTAGGTTTGCAGTAAGTACTTTGGTGTAAAATTGAAATGTATACTCTTTGTATTGCCAAAGCATTTTATGCACTGAGATAACAACTTTTTTGTCTTGATGTCTAGAGGCATGAAACAAATTTCAGTCATCTCAGAGTCATGTGGGAAGTTAACCTAAGGTGTTTCCATTAGGTTTCCACTAAGTACTTTGGTGTAAAATTGAAATGTATACTATTTGTATTGTCAAAGCTTTGGAAGCACTGAGAAAAGAACTTTTTTCTTTTGATGAGCAGAGGCATGAAACTACTTTCAAACTACTCATAATCATGTGGGAAGTTAACCTAAGATGTTTTTATTAGGTTTGCAGTAAGTAGTTTGGTGTACATTTCAAATGTATAATACTTTTCATGTCAAAGCACTCTATTCTCTGTGAAATCAACTTTTTTGTCTTTATGTACAGAGGCATGAAACAACTTGCAGACATTTCAGAACCATGTGGGAAGTTAACCTAAGGTGTTTCCATCACGTTTGCAGTAAGTACTTTTGTGTAAAATTGAAATGTATACTATTTGTATTGACAAAGCATTGTATGCACTGAGATAACAACTTTGTTGTCTTGATGTATAGAGGCATGAAACACCTTTCAAACTACTCATAATCATGTGGGACGTTCACCTAAGATGTTTTTATTTGGTTTGCAGTAAGTAGTTTGGTGTAAATTTCAAATGAATAATTCTTTTAATGTCAAAGCACTCTATGCTCTGAGAAATCAACTTTTTTTGTCTTTATGTACAGAGGCATGAAACAACTTGTAGACATTTCAGAATCATGTGGGAAGTTAACCTAAGGTGTTTCCATTAGGTTTGCAGTAAGTACTTTGGTGTAAAATTGAAATGTATACTCTTTGTATTTTCAAAGCATTGTATGCACTGAGATAACAATTTCTTGTCTTCATGTCTAGAGGCATGAAACAACTTTCAGACATCTCAGAATCATCTGGGAAGTTAACCTAATGTGTTTCCATTAGGTTTGCACTAAGTACTTCGGTGTAAAATTGAAATGTACACTATCAGTATTGTCAAAGCATTGCATGCACTGAGATAACAACTTTGTTGTATTGATGTACTTAGACATGAAACAACTTTCAAACTGCTCATAATCATGTGGGAAGTTAACCAAAGGTGTTTCCATTAGGTTTGCACTAAGTACTCTGGTGTAAAATTGAAATGTATACTATTTGTATTGTCAAAGCATTGGAAGCGCTGAGAAAAGAACTTTTTTCTCTTTATGTACAGAGGCATGAAACAACTTGCAGACATTTCAGAATCATGTGGGAAGTTAACCTAAAGTGTTTCCATTAGGTTTTCACTAAGTACTTTGGTGTAAAATTGAAATGTATACTATTTGTATTGACAAAGCATTGGAAGCACTGAGAAAAGATCTTTTTTGTCTTGACGAGCAGAGGCATGAAATTACTTTCAAACTACTCATAATCATGTGGGAAGTTAACCTAAGATGTTTTTATTAGGTTTGCAGTAAGTAATTCGGTGTAAATTTCAAATGAATAATACTTTTAATGTCAAAGCACTCTATTCTCTGAGAAATCAACTTTTTTGTCTTCATGTACAGAGGCATGAAACAACTTGCAGACATTTCAGAATCATGTGGGAAGTTAACCTAAGGTGTTTCCATTAGCTTTGCAGTAAGTACTTTGGTTTAAAATTGAAATGCATACTCTTTGTATTGTGAAAGCATTGTATGCACTGAGATAACAACTTTGTTGTCTTGATGTATAGAGGCAGGAAACAACTTTCAGTCACCTCAGAATCATGTGGGAAGTTAACCTAAGGTGTTTCCATTAGGTTTGCAGTAAGTACTTTGGTGTAAAATTGAAATGTATACGCTTTGTATTGTCAAAGCATTGTATGCACTGAGATAACAACTTTGTTGTCTTGATCTATAGAGGCATGAAACACCTTTCAAACTGCTCATAATCATGTGGGAAGTTAACCAAAGGTGTTTCCATTAGGTTTGCACTAAGTACTCTGGTGTAAAATTGAAATGTATACTATTTGTATTGTCAAAGCATTGGAAGCGCTGAGAAAAGAACTTTTTTCTCTTTATGTACAGAGGCATGAAACAACTTGCAGACATTTCAGAATCATGTGGGAAGTTAACCTAAGCTGTTTCCATTAGGTTTGCAGTAAGTACTTTGGTGTAAAATTGAAATGTATACTCTTTGTATTGTCAAAGCATTGTGTGCACTGAGAGAACAACTTTTTTGTCTTGATGTCTAGAGGGATGAAACAACTTTCAGTTATCTCAGAATCATGTGGGAAGTTAACCTAACGTGTTTCCATTAGGTTTGCACTAAGTACTTTGGTGTAAAATTCAAATGTATACTATTTGTATTGTCAAAGCATTGGAAGCACTGAGAAAAGAACTTTTTTGTCTTGACGAGCAGAGGCATGAAATTACTTTCAAACTACTCATAATCATGTGGGAAGTTAACCTAAGATGTTTTTATTAGGTTTGCAGTAAGTAGTTCGGTGTAAATTTCAAATGAATAATACTTTTAATGTCAAAGCACTCTATTCTCTGAGAAATCAACTTTTTTGTCTTTATGTACAGAGGCATGAAACAACTTGCAGACATTTCAGAATCATGTGGGAAGTTAACCTAAGGTGTTTCCATTAGCTTTGCAGGAAGTACTTTGGTTTAAAATTGAAATGCATACTCTTTGTATTGTGAAAGCATTGTATGCACTGAGATAACAACTTTGTTGTCTTCATGTATAGAGGCATGAAACAACTTTCAGTCATCTCAGAATCATGTGGGAAGTTAACCTAAGGTGTTTCCATTAGGTTTGCAGTAAGTACTTTGGTGTAAAATTGAAATGTATACGCTTTGTATTGTCAAAGCATTGTATGCACTGAGATAACAACTTTGTTGTCTTGATCTATAGAGGCATGAAACACCTTTCAAACTGCTCATAATCATGTTGGAAGGTAACCAAAGGTGTTTGCATTAGGTTTGCAGTTAGGACTTTTCAGGACAATTGTAGTGTATACTACTGTTACATCAAAGCATTGTATGCACTGAGATAACAACTTTTTGTCTTAATGTCTAAAGGCATGAAACAACTTTCAGTCATCTCAGAATCATGTGGGAAGTTAACCTAAGGTGTTTCCATTAGGTTTGCACTAAGTACTTTGGTTTAAAATTCAAATGTATAATACTTTTAATGTCAAAGCACTCTATTCTCTGAGAAATCAACTTTTTTGTCTTTATGTACAGAGGCATGAAACAACTTGCAGACATTTCAGAATCATGTGGGAAGTTAACCTTAGGTGTTTCCATTAGGTTTGCAGTAAGTACTTTGGTGTAAAATTGAAATGTATACTCTTTGTATTGTCAAAGCATTGTATGCACTGAGATAACAACTTTTTTGTCTTGATGTCTAGAGGCATGAAACAACTTTCAGTCATCTCAGAATCATGTGGGAAGTTAACCTAAGGTGTTTCCATTAGGTTTGCACTAAGTACTTTGGTGTAAAATTGAAGTGTATACTATTTGTACTGACAAAGCATTGTATGCACTGAGATAACAACTTTGTTGTCTTGATGTATAGAGGCATGAAAAAACTTTCAAACTGCTCATAATCATGAGGGAAGTTAACCAAAGGTGTTTCCATTAGGTTTGCAGTCAGGACTTTTCAGTACAATTTAAGTGTATACTACTGTTACGTCAAAGCATTGTATGCACTGAGATAACAACTCTTTTGTCTTAATGTCTAAAGGCATGAAACAACTTTCAGTCATCTCAGAATCATGTGGGAAGTTAACCTAAGGTGTTTCCATTAGTTTTGCAGTAAGTTCTTTGGTGTAAAATTGAAATGTATACTATTTGTATTGTCAAAGCTTTGGAAGCACTGAGAAAAGAACTTTTTTGTCTTGATCAGCAGAGGCATGAAACTACTTTCAAACTACTCATAATCATGTGGGAAGTTGAACTAGGGTGTTTCCATTAGGTTTGCACTAAGTACTTTGGTGTAAAATTCAAATCTATAATACTTTTAATCTTAAAGCACTCTAATCTCTGAGAAATCAACTTTTTTGTCTTTATGTACAGAGGCATGAAACAACTTGCAGACATTTCAGAATCATGTGGGAAGTTAACCTAGGTTGTTTCCATTCGGTTTGCAGTAAGTACTTTGGTGTAAAATTGAAATGTATACTCTTTGTATTGTCAAAGCATAATATGCACTGAGATAACAACTTTTTTGTCTTGATGTCTAGAGGCATGAAACAACTTTCAGTCATCTCAGAATCATGTGGGAAATTAACCTAAGGTGTTTCCATTAGGTTTGCACTAAGTACTTTGGTGTAAAATTGAAATGTATACTATTTGTATTGCAAACCTTTGGAAGCACTGAGAAAAGAACTTTTTGGTCTTGATGTATATAGGCATGAAACAACTTTCAAACTGCTCATAATCATGTGGGAAGTTAACCAAAGGTGTTTCCATTAGGTTTGCAGTAAGTACTTTGGTTTAAAATTGAAATGCATACTCTTTGTATTGTCAAAGCATTGTATGCACTGAGATAACAACTTTGTTGTCTTGATGTATAGAGGCATGAAACAACTTTCAGTCATCTCAGAATCATGAGGGAAGTTAACCTAAGGTGTTTCCATTAGGTTTGCACTGAGTACTTTGGTGTAAAATTCAAATGTATAATACTTTTAATGTCAAAGCACTCTATTCTCTGAGAAATCAACTTTTTTGTCTTTATGTACAGAGGCATGAAACAACTTGCAGACATTTCAGAATCATGTGGGAAGTTAACCTTAGGTGTTTCCATTAGGTTTGCAGTAAGGACTTTGGTGTAAAATTGAAATGTATACTCTTTGTTTTGTCAAAGCATTGTATGCACTGAGATAACAACTTTTTTGTCTTGATGTCTAGAGGCATGAAACAACTTTCAGTCATCTCAGAATCATGTGGGAAGTTAACCTAAGGTGTTTCCATTAGGTTTGCACTAAGTACTTTGCTGTAAAATTGAAGTGTACACTATTTGTACTGACAAAGCATTGTATGCACTGAGATAACAACTTTGTTGTCTTGATGTATAGAGGCATGAAAAAACTTTCAAACTGCTCATAATCATGAAGGAAGTTAACCAAAGGTGTTTCCATTAGGTTTGCAGTCAGGACTTTTCAGTACAATTTAAGTGTATACTACTGTTACGTCAAAGCATTGTATGCACTGAGATAACAACTTTTTTGTCTTAATGTCTAAAGGCATGAAACAACTTTCAGTCATCTCAGAATCATGTGGGAAGTTAACCTAAGGTGTTTCCATTAGTTTTGCAGTAAGTTCTTTGGTGTAAAATTGGAATGTATACTATTTGTATTGTCAAAGCATTGGAAGCACTGAGAAAAGAACTTTTTTGTCTTGATGAACACAGGCATGAAACTACTTTCAAACTGCTCATAATCATGTGGGAAGTTGAACTAGGGTGTTTCCATTAGGTTTGCACTAAGTACTTTGGTGTAAAATTCAAATCTATAATACTTTTAATGTCAAAGCACTCTAATCTCTGAGAAATCAACTTTTTTGTCTTTATGTACAGAGGCATGAAACAACTTGCAGACATTTCAGAATCATGTAGGAAGTTAACCTAAGGTGTTTCCATTAGGTTTGCAGTAAGAACTTTGGTGTAAAATTGAAATGTATACTCTTTGTATTGTCAAAGCATTGTATGCACTGAGAGAACAACTTTTTTGTCCTGATGTCTAGAGGCATGAAACAACTTTCAGTCATCTCAGAATCATGTGGGAAGTTAACCTAAGGTGTTTCCATTAGGTTTGCACTAAGTACTTTGGTGTAAAATTGAAATGTATACTATTTGTATTGCAAAGCTTTGGAAGCACTGAGAAAAGAACTTTTTTGTCTTGATGTATATAGGCATGAAACAACTTTCAAACTGCTCATAATCATGTGGGAAGTTAACCAAAGGTGTTTCCATTAGGTTTGCAGTAAGTACTTTGGTTTAAAATTGAAATGCATACTCTTTGTATTGTCAAAGCATTGTATGCACTGAGATAACAACTTTGTTGTCCTGATGTATAGAGGCATGAAACAACTTTCAGTCATCTAAGAATCATGTGGAAGTTAACCTAAGGTGTTTCCATTAGGTTTGCAGTAAGTACTTTGGTGTAAAATTGAAATGTATACTCTTTGTACTGTCAAAGCATTGTATGCACTGAGATAACAACTTTTTTGTCTTGATGTCTAGAGGCATGAAACAACTTTCAGTCATCTCAGAATCATGTGGGAAGTTAACCTAAGGTGTTTCCATTAGGTTTGCACTAAGTACTTTGGTGTAAAATTCAAATGTATAATACTTTTAATGTCAAAGCACTCTATTCTCTGAGAAATCAACTTTTTTGTCTTTATGTACAGAGGCATGAAACAACCTGCAGACATTTCAAAATCATGTGGGAAGTTAACCAAAGGTGTTTCCATTAGGTTTGCAGTAAGTACTTTGGTTTAAAATTGAAATGCATACTCTTTGTATTGTCAAAGCATTGTATGCACTGAGATAACAAATTTTTTGTCTTAATGTCTAAAGGCATGAAACAACTTTCAGTCATCTCAGAATCATGTGGGAAGTTAACCTAAGGTGTTTCCATTAGTTTTGCAGTAAGTTCTTTGGTGTAAAATTGAAATGTATACTATTTGTATTGTCAAAGCATTGGAAGCACTGAGAAAAGAACTTTTTTGTCTTGATGAGCAGAGGCATGAAACTACTTTCAAACTACTCATAATCATGTGGGAAGTTGAACTAGGGTGTTTCCATTAGGTTTGCACTAAGTACTTTGGTGTAAAATTCAAATCTATAATACTTTTAATGTCAAAGCACTCTAATCTCTGAGAAATCAACTTTTTTGTCTTTATGTACAGAGGCATGAAACAACTTGCAGACATTTCCGAATCATGTAGGAAGTTAACCTAAGGTGTTTCCATTAGGTTTGCAGTAAGTACTTTGGTGTAAAATTGAAATGTATACTCTTTGTATTGTCAAAGCATTGTATGCACTGAGAGAACAACTTTTTTGTCCTGATGTCTAGAGGCATGAAACAACTTTCAGTCATCTCAGAATCATGTGGGAAGTTAACCTAAGGTGTTTCCATTAGGTTTGCACTAAGTACTTTGGTGTAAAATTGAAATGTATACTATTTGTATTGCAAAGCTTTGGAAGCACTGAGAAAAGAACTTTTTTGTCTTGATGTATATAGGCATGAAACAACTTTCAAACTGCTCATAATCATGTGGGAAGTTAACCAAAGGTGTTTCCATTAGGTTTGCAGTAAGTACTTTGGTTTAAAATTGAAATGCATACTCTTTGTATTGTCAAAGCATTGTATGCACTGAGATAACAACTTTGTTGTCTTGATGTATAGAGGCATGAAACAACTTTCAGTCATCTCAGAATCATGTGGGAAGTTAACCTAAGGTGTTTCCATTAGGTTTGCAGTAAATACTTTGGTGTAAAATTGAAATGTATACTCTTTGTATTGTCAAAGCATTGTATGCACTGAGATAACAACTTTTTTGTCTTGATGTCTAGAGGCATGAAACAACTTTCAGTCATCTCAGAATCATGTGGGAAGTTAACCTAAGGTGTTTCCATTAGGTTTGCACTAAGTACTTTGGTGTAAAATTCAAATGTATAATACTTTTAATGTCAAAGCACTCTATTCTCTGAGAAATCAACTTTTTTGTCTTTATGTACAGAGGCATGAAACAACTTGCAGACATTTCAGAATCATGTGGGAAGTTAACCTTAGGTGTTTCCATTAGGTTTGCAGTAAGGACTTTGGTGTAAAATTGAAATGTATACTCTTTGTATTGTCAAAGCATTGTATGCACTGAGAGAACAACTTTTTTGTCCTGATGTCTAGAGGCATGAAACAACTTTCAGTCATCTCAGAATCATGTGGGAAGTTAACCTAAGGTGTTTCCATTAGGTTTGCAGTAAGTTCTTTGGTGTAAAATTGAAATGTATACTATTTGTATTGTCAAAGCATTGGAAGCACTGAGAAAAGAACTTTTTTGTCTTGATGAGCAGAGGCATGAAACTACTTTCAAACTACTCATAATCATGTGGGAAGTTGAACTAGGGTGTTTCCATTAGGTTTGCACTAAGTACTTTGGTGTAAAATTCAAATCTATAATACTTTTAATGTCAAAGCACTCTAATCTCTGAGAAATCAACTTTTTTGTCTTTATGTACAGAGGCATGAAACAACTTTCAGTCATCTCAGAATCATGTGGGAAGTTAACCTAAGGTGTTTCCATTAGGTTTGCAGTAAGTACTTTGGTGTAAAATTGAAATGTATACTCTTTGTATTGTCAAAGCATTGTATGCACTGAGATAGCAACTTTTTTGTCTTGATGTCTAGAGGCATGAAACAACTTTCAGTCATCTCAGAATCATGTGGGAAGTTAACCTAAGGTGTTTCCATTAGGTTTGCACTAAGTACTTTGGTGTAAAATTGAAGTGTATACTATTTGTACTGACAAAGCATTGTATGCACTGAGATAACAACTTTGTTGTCTTGATGTATAGAGGTATGAAAAAACTTTCAAACTGCTCATAATCATGAGGGAAGTTAACCAAAGGTGTTTCCATTAGGTTTGCAGTCAGGACTTTTCAGTACAATTTAAGTGTGTACTACTGTTACATCAAAGCATTGTATGCACTGAGATAACAACTTTTTTGTCTTGATGTCTAGAGGCATGAAACAACTTTCAGTCATCTCAGAATCATGTGGGAAGTTAACCTAAGGTGTTTCCATTAGGTTTGCACTAAGTACTTTGGTGTAAAATTCAAATGTATAATACTTTTAATGTCAAAGCACTCTATTCTCTGAGGAATTAACTTTTTTGTCTTTATGTACAGAGGCATGAAACAACTTGCAGACATTTCAGAATCATGTGGAAGTTAACCTTAGTGTTTCCATTAGGTTTGCAGTAAGGACTTTGGTGTAAAATTGAAATGTATACTCTTTGTATTGTCAAAGCATTGTATGCACTGAGAGAACAACTTTTTTGTCCTGATGTCTAGAGGCATGAAACAACTTTCAGTCATCTCAGAATCATGTGGGAAGTTAACCTAAGGTGTTTCCATTAGGTTTGCAGTCAGTACTTTGGTGTAAAATTGAAATGTATACTCTTTGTATTGTCAAAGCATTTGTATGCACTGAGATAACAACTTTTTTGTCTTGATGTCTAGAGGCATGAAACAACTTTCAGTCATCTCAGATCATGTGGGAAGTTAACCTAAGGTGTTTCCATTAGGTTTGCACAAAGTACTTTGGTGTAAAATTGAAATGTATACTATTTGTATTGCAAAGCTTTGGAAGCACTGAGAAAAAAAACTTTTTTGTCTTGATGTATATAGGCATGAAACAACGTTCAAACTGCTCATAATCATGTGGGAAGTTAACCTAAGGTGTTTCCATTAGGTTTGCAGTAAGTAGTTTGGTTTAAAATTGAAATGCATACTCTTTGTATTGTCAAAGCATTGTATGCACTGAGATAACAACTTTGTTGTCTTGATGTATAGAGGTATGAAAAAACTTTCAAACTTGCTCATAATCATGAGGAAGTTAACCAAAGGTGTTTCCATTAGGTTTGCAGTCAGGACTTTTCAGTACAATTTAAGTGTATACTACTGTTACGTCAAAGCATTGTATGCACTGAGATAACAACTTTTTTGTCTTAATGTCTAAAGGCATGAAACAACTTTCAGTCATCTCAGAATCATGTGTGGAAGTTAACCTAAGGTGTTTCCATTTAGTTTTGCAGTAAGTTCTTTGGTGTAAAATTGAAATGTATACTATTTGTATTGTCAAAGCATTGGAAGCACTGAGAAAAGAACTTTTTTGTCTTGATGAACAGAGGCATGAAACTACTTTCAAACTGCTCATAATCATGTGGGAAGTTGAAACTAGGGTGTTTCCATTAGGTTTGCACTAAGTACTTTGGTGTAAAATTCAAATCTATAATACTTTTAATGTCAAAGCACTCTAATCTCTGAGAAATCAACTTTTTTTGTCTTTATGTACAGAGGCATGAAACAACTTGCAGACATTTCAGAATCATGTAGGAAGTTAACCTAAGGTGTTTCCATTAGGTTTGCAGTAAGAACTTTGGTGTAAAATTGAAATGTATACTCTTTGTATTGTCAAAGCATTGTATGCACTGAGAGAACAACTTTTTTGTCCTGATGTCTAGAGGCATGAAACAACTTTCAGTCATCTCAGAATCATGTGGGAAGTTAACCTAAGGTGTTTTCCATTAGGTTTGCACTAAGTACTTTGGTGTAAAATTGAAATGTATACTATTTGTATTGCAAAGCTTTGGAAGCACTGAGAAAAGAACTTTTTTGTCTTGATGTATATAGGCATGAAACAACTTTCAAACTGCTCATAATCATGTGGGAAGTTAACCAAAGGTGTTTCCATTAGGTTTGCAGTAAGTACTTTGGTTTAAAATTGAAATGCATACTCTTTGTATTGTCAAAGCATTGTATGCACTGAGATAACAACTTTGTTGTCCTGATGTATAGAGGCATGAAACAACTTTCAGTCATCTAAGAATCATGTGGGAAGTTAACCTAAGGTGTTTCCATTAGATTTGCAGTAAGTACTTTGGTGTAAAATTGAAATGTATACTCTTTGTACTGTCAAAGCATTGTATGCACTGAGATAACAACTTTTTGTCTTGATGTCTAGAGGCATGAAACAACTTTCAGTCATCTCAGAATCATGTGGGAAGTTAACCTAAGGTGTTTCCATTAGGTTTGCACTAAGTACTTTGGTGTAAAATTCAAATGTATAATACTTTTAATGTCAAAGCACTCTATTCTCTGAGAAATCAACTTTTTTGTCTTTATGTACAGAGGCATGAAACAACCTGCAGACATATTCAGAATCATGTGGGAAGTTAACCAAAGGTGTTTCCATTAGGTTTGCAGTAAGTACTTTGGTTTAAAATTGAAATGCATACTCTTTGTATTGTCAAAGCATTGTATGCACTGAGATAACAAATTTTTTGTCTTAATGTCTAAAGGCATGAAACAACTTTCAGTCATCTCAGAATCATGTGGGAAGTTAACCTAAGGTGTTTCCATTAGGTTTGCAGTAAGTTCTTTGGTGTAAAATTGAAATGTATACTATTTTGTATTGTCAAAGCATTGGAAGCACTGAGAAAAGAACTTTTTTTGTCTTGATGAGCAGAGGCATGAAACTACTTTCAAACTACTCATAATCATGTGGGAAGTTGAACTAGGGTGTTTCCATTAGGTTTGCACTAAGTACTTTGGTGTAAAATTCAAATCTATAATACTTTTAATGTCAAAGCACTCTAATCTCTGAGAAATCAACTTTTTTGTCTTTATGTACAGAGGCATGAAACAACTTGCAGACATTTCAGAATCATGTGGGAAGTTAACCTAAGGTGTTTCCATTAGGTTTGCAGTAAGTACTTTGGTGTAAAATTGAAATGTATACTCTTTGTATTGTCAAAGCATTGTATGCACTGAGAGAACAACTTTTTTGTCCTGATGTCTAGAGGCATGAAACAACTTTCAGTCATCTCAGAATCATGTGGGAAGTTAACCTAAGGTGTTTCCATTAGGTTTGCACTAAGTACTTTGGTGTAAAATTGAAATGTATACTATTTGTATTGCAAAGCTTTGGAAGCACTGAGAAAAGAACTTTTTTTGTCTTGATGTATATAGGCATGAAACAACTTTCAAACTGCTCATAATCATGTGGGAAGTTAACCAAAGGTGTTTCCATTAGGTTTGCAGTAAGTACTTTGGTTTAAATTGAAATGCATACTCTTTGTATTGTCAAAGCATTGTATGCACTGAGATAACAACTTTGTTGTCTTGATGTATAGAGGCATGAAACAACTTTCAGTCATCTCAGAATCATGTGGGAAGTTAACCCTAAGGTGTTTCCATTAGGTTTGCAGTAAGTACTTTGGTGTAAAATTGAAATGTATACTCTTTGTATTGTCAAAGCATTGTATGCACTGAGATAGCAACTTTTTTGTCTTGATGTCTAGAGGCATGAAACAACTTTCAGTCATCTCAGAATCATGTGGGAAGTTAACCTAAGGTGTTTCCATTAGGTTTGCACTAAGTACTTTGGTGTAAAATTGAAGTGTATACTATTTGTACTGACAAAGCATTGTATGCACTGAGATAACAACTTTGTTGTCTTGATGTATAGAGGCATGAAACAACTTTCAGTCATCTCAGAATCATGTGGGAAGTTAACCTAAGGTGTTTCCATTAGGTTTGCAGTAAATACTTTGGTGTAAAATTGAAATGTATACTCTTTGTATTGTCAAAGCATTGTATCCACTGAGATAACAACTTTTTTGTCTTGATGTCTAGAGGCATGAAACAACTTTCAGTCATCTCAGAATCATGTGGAAGTTAACCTAAGGTGTTTCCATTAGGTTTGCACTAAGTACTTTGGTGTAAAATTCAAATGTATAATACTTTTAATGTCAAAGCACTCTATTCTCTGAGAAATCAACTTTTTTGTCTTTATGTACAGAGGCATGAAACAACTTGCAGACATTTCAGAATCATGTGGGAAGTTAACCTTAGGTGTTTCCATTAGGTTTGCAGTAAGGACTTTGGTGTAAAATTGAAATGTATACTCTTTGTATTGTCAAAGCATTGTATGCACTGAGAGAACAACTTTTTTGTCCTGATGTCTAGAGGCATGAAACAACTTTCAGTCATCTCAGAATCATGTGGAAGTTAACCTAAGGTGTTTCCATTAGGTTTGCAGTCAGTACTTTGGTGTAAAATTGAAATGTATACTCTTTGTATTGTCAAAGCATTGTATGCACTGAGATAACAACTTTTTTGTCTTGATGTCTAGAGGCATGAAACAACTTTCAGTCATCTCAGAATCATGTGGGAAGTTAACCTAAGGTGTTTCCATTAGGTTTGCAGTAAGTAGTTTGGTTTAAAATTGAAATGCATACTCTTTGTATTGTCAAAGCATTGTATGCACTGAGATAACAACTTTGTTGTCTTGATGTATAGAGGCATGAAACAACTTTCAGTCATCTCAGAATCATGTGGGAAGTTAACCTAAGGTGTTTCCATTAGGTTTGCAGTAAGTACTTTGGTGTAAAATTGAAATGTATACTCTTTGTACTGTCAAAGCATTGTATGCACTGATATAACAACTTTTTTGTCTTGATGTCTAGAGGCATGAAACAACTTTCAGTCATCTCAGAATCATGTGGGAAGTTAACCTAAGGTGTTTCCATTAGGTTTGCACAAAGTACTTTGGTGTAAAATTCAAATGTATAATACTTTTAATGTCAAAGCACTCTATTCTCTGAGAAATCAACTTTTTTGTCTTTATGTACAGAGGCATGAAACAACTTGCAGACATTTCTAGAATCATGTGGGAAGTTAACCTTAGGTGTTTCCAATTAGGTTTGCAGTAAGTACTTTGGTGTAAAATTGAAATGTATACTCTTTGTATTGTCAAAGCATTGTATGCACTGAGATAACAACTTTTTTGTCTTGATGTCTAGAGGCATGAAACAACTTTCAGTCATCTCAGAATCATGTGGGAAGTTAACCTAAGGTGGTTTCCATTAGGTTTGCACTAAGTACTTTGGTGTAAAATTGAAGTGTATACTATTTGTACTGACAAAGCATTGTATGCACTGAGATAACAACTTTGTTGTCTTGATTTATAGAGGCATGAAAAAACTTTCAAACTGCTCATAATCATGAGGGAAGTTAACCAAAGGTGTTTCCATTAGGTTTGCAGTCAGGACTTTTCAGTACAATTTAAGTGTATACTACTGTTACGTCAAAGCATTGTATGCACTGAGATAACAACTCTTCTGTCTTAATGTCTAAAGGTATGAAACAACTTTCAGTCATCTCAGAATCATGTGGGAAGTTAACCTACGGTGTTTCCATTAGTTTTGCAGTAAGTTCTTTGGTGTAAAATTGAAATGTATACTATTTGTATTGTCAAAGCTTTGGAAGCACTGAGAAAAGAACTTTTTTGTCTTGATGAGCAGAGGCATGAAACTACTTTCAAACCACTCATAATCATGTGGGAAAGTTGAACTAGGGGTGTTTCCATTAGGTTTGCACTAAGTACTTTGGTGTAAAATTCAAATCTATAATACTTTTAATCTTAAAGCACTCTAATCTCTGAGAAATCAACTTTTTTGTCTTTATGTACAGAGGCATGAAACAACTTGCAGACATTTCAGAATCATGAGGGAAGTTAACCTAGGTTGTTTCCATTAGGTTTGCAGTAAGTACTTTTGTGTAAAATTGAAATGTATACTCTTTGTATTGTCAAAGCATAATATTGCCACTGAGATAACAACTTTTTTGTCTTGATGTCTAGAGGCATGGAAACAACTTTCAGTCATCTCAGAATCATGTGGGAAGTTAACCTAAGGTGTTTCCATTAGGTTTGCACTAAGTACTTTGTGTAAAATTGAAATGTATAACTATTTGTATTGCAAAGCTTTGGAAGCACTGAGAAAAGAACTTTTTGGTCTTGATGTATATAGGCATGAAACAACTTTCAAACTGCTCATAATCATGTGGGAAGTTAACCAAAGGTGTTTCCATTAGGTTTTGCAGTAAGTACTTTGGTTTAAAATTGAAATGCATACTCTTTGTATTGTCAAAGCATTGTATGCACTGAGATAACAACTTTGTTGTCTTGATGTATAGAGGCATGAAACAACTTTCAGTCATCTCAGAATCATGTGGGAAGATAACCTAAGGTGTTTCCATTAGGTTTGCAGTAAGTACTTTGGTGTAAAATTGAAATGTATACTCTTTGTATTGTCAAAGCATTGTATGCACTGAGATAACAACTTTGTTGTCTTGATTATAGAGGCATGAAACACCTTTCAAACTGCTCATAATCATGTGGCAGGTAACCAAAGGTATTTGCATTAGGTTTGCAGTCAGGACTTTTCAGGACAATTGAAGTGTATACTACTGTTACATCAAAGCATTGTATGCACTGAGATAACAACTTTTTTGTCTTAATGTCTAGAGGCATTAAACAACTTTCAGTCATCTCAGAATCATGTGGTAAGTTAACCTAAGGTGTTTCCTTTAGGTTTGCACTAAGTACTTTGGTGTAAAATTGAAATGTATACTATTTGTATTGTCAAAGCTTTGGAAGCACTGAGAAAAGAACTTTTTTGTCTTGACGAGCAGAGGCATGAAACTACTTTCAAACTACTCATAATCATGTGGGAAGTTGAACTAAGTTGTTTCGTTTAGGTTTGCACTGAGTACTTTGGTGTAAAATTGAAATGTATACTATTTGTATTGCAAAGCTTTGGAAGCACTGAGAAAAGAACTTTTTTGTCTTGATGTATATAGGCATGAAACAACTTTCCAAACTGCTCATAATCATGTGGGAAGTTAACCAAAGGTGTTTCCATTAGGTTTGCAGTAAGTACTTTGGTTTAAAATTGAAATGCATACTCTTTGTATTGTCAAAGCAATTGTATGCACTGAGATAACAACTTTGTTGTCTTGATGTATAGAGGCATGAAACAACTTTCAGTCATCTCAGAATCATGTGGGAAGTTAACCTAAGGTGTTTCCATTAGGTTTGCAGTAAGTACTTTGGTGTAAAATTGAAATGTATACTCTTTGTATTGTCAAAGCATTGTATGCACTGAGATAGCAACTTTTTTGTCTTGATGTCTAGAGGCATGAAACAACTTTCAGTCATCTCAGAATCATGTGGGAAGTTAACCTAAGGTGTTTCCATTAGGTTTGCACTAAGTACTTTGGTGTAAAATTGAAGTGTATACTATTTGTACTGACAAAGCATTGTATGCACTGAGATAACAACTTTGTTGTCTTGATGTATAGAGGTATGAAAAAACTTTCAAACTGCTCATAATCATGAGGGAAGTTAACCAAAGGTGTTTCCATTAGGTTTGCAGTCAGGACTTTTCAGTACAATTTAAGTGTGTACTACTGTTACATCAAAGCATTGTATGCACTGAGATAACAACTTTTTTGTCTTGATGTCTAGAGGCATGAAACAACTTTCAGTCATCTCAGAATCATGTGGGAAAGTTAACCTAAGGTGTTTCCATTAGGTTTGCACTAAGTACTTTGGTGTAAAATTCAAATGTATAATACTTTTAATGTCAAAGCACTCTATTCTCTGAGGAATCAACTTTTTTGTCTTTATGTACAGAGGCATGAAACAACTTGCAGACATTTCAGAATCATGTGGGAAGTTAACCTTAGGTGTTTCCATTAGGTTTGCAGTAAGGACTTTGGTGTAAAATTGAAATGTATACTCTTTGTATTGTCAAAGCATTGTATGCACTGAGAGAACAACTTTTTTGTCCTGATGTCTAGAGGCATGAAACAACTTTCAGTCATCTCAGAATCATGTGGGAAGTTAACCTAAGGTGTTTCCATTAGGTTTGCAGTCAGTACTTTGGTGTAAAATTGAAATGTATACTCTTTGTATTGTCAAAGCATTGTATGCACTGAGATAACAACTTTTTTGTCTTGATGTCTAGAGGCATGAAACAACTTTCAGTCATCTCAGAATCATGTGGGAAGTTAACCTAAGGTGTTTCCATTAGGTTTGCACAAAGTACTTTGGTGTAAAATTGAAATGTATACTATTTGTATTGCAAAGCTTTGGAAGCACTGAGAAAAAAAACTTTTTTGTCTTGATGTATATAGGCATGAAACAACGTTCAAACTGGCTCATAATCATGTGGGAAGTTAACCTAAGGTGTTTCTATTAGGTTTGCAGTAAGTAGTTTGGTTTAAAATTGAAATGCATACTCTTTGTATTGTCAAAGCATTGTATGCACTGAGATAACAACTTTGTTGTCTTGATGTATAGAGGTATGAAAAAACTTTCAAACTGCTCATAATCATGAGGGAAGTTAACCAAAGGTGTTTCATTAGGTTTGCAGTCAGGACTTTTCAGTACAATTTAAGTGTATACTACTGTTACGTCAAAGCATTGTATGCACTGAGATAACAACTTTTTTGTCTTAATGTCTAAAGGCATGAAACAACTTTCAGTCATCTCAGAATCATGTGGGAAGTTAACCTAAGGTGTTTCCATTAGTTTTGCAGGTAAGTTCTTTGGTGTAAAAATTGAAATGTATACTATTTGTATTGTCAAAGCATTGAAGCACTGAGAAAAGAACTTTTTTGTCTTGATGAACAGAGGCATGAAACTACTTTCAAACTGCTGCATAATCATGTGGGAAGTTGAACTAGGGTGTTTCCATTAGGTTTGCACTAAGTACTTTGGTGTAAAATTCAAATCTATAATACTTTTAATGTCAAAGCACTCTAATCTCTGAGAAATCAACTTTTTTGTCTTTATGTACGGAGGCATGAAACAACTTGCAGACATTTCAGAATCATGTAGGAAGTTAACCTAAGGTGTTTCCATTAGGTTTGCAGTAAGAACTTTGGTGTAAAATTGAAATGTATACTCTTTGTATTGTCAAAGCATTGTATGCACTGAGAGAACAACTTTTTTGTCCTGATGTCTAGAGGCATGAAACAACTTTCAGTCATCTCAGAATCATGTGGGAAGTTAACCTAAGGTGTTTCCATTAGGTTTGCACTAAGTACTTTGGTGTAAAATTGAAATGTATACTATTTGTATTGCAAAGCTTTGGAAGCACTGAGAAAAGAACTTTTTTGTCTTGATGTATATAGGCATGAAACAACTTTCAAACTGCTCATAATCATGTGGGAAGTTAACCAAAGGTGTTTCCATTAGGTTTGCAGTAAGTACTTTGGTTTAAAATTGAAATGCATACTCTTTGTATTGTCAAAGCATTGTATGCACTGAGATAACAACTTTGTTGTCCTGATGTATAGAGGCATGA